>NC_090734.1:36456506-36464006 GCF_036898095.1 Palaemon carinicauda | reverse complement strand
GGCCATAATGTTCTTGTTTATTTAGATGATATAATAATCACAAGGAAAACAGCCGAAGAACATAATAATAATATTCGTAAAGTTTTAGAAGCATTGTGACGTAATGGTATGAAAATAAATCTGTCAAAGTGCAAATTTTTTTTTGTAAACAGGTCGAATTTTTAGGTCACATAATAACCCCTGAAGGTATCCAACCCTGCCCCAGTAAAGAAGCGGCTATTAGAGGTTTCTCAAGGCCACGTAACTCTAAGGAAGTAGCTGGGTTCTTTGGGCTTGCTGGTTATTACCGGAAATTCATAAGAGGTTTTGGAGAGATAGTGAGAACCTTGGATCCTTTAAAGAAATAAAAAGTTATAAATTGGGGAGAAAAAGATAGGGCCTTTAACTATTTGAAAGCGGCCTTAACTAGCAAGGAATTACTCTTATATCCTAGATTTGATCGCCCGTTTTTAGTGACAACAGATGCGAGTAGTGTAGCTGTTGTTGGGGTAGTTTCTCAACGAGATGATAAAGATATAGAGCGACCTATTCGTTTTGTTTCCCGGCCGTTAAATGGGGAAGAAAAGAATTATAGTACATTCGATCAAGAGGCTTTGGGTATTCTTTGGGTTCTAGAGAGGCATCGGTTCTTTTTATTAGGTCAGTCAATTGAGTTGCAAAGTGATCATCGCCCCTTACTTGATTTATATTATAAAAATTATTTGACCTCTCGTCAAGCGAGATGGATTGAGAGATTGTTAGAGTTTAATATAAAGGGTATTAACCACATAGAAGATAAAGCTAACAAGGTAGCTGATGCCCTCTCTAGAAGTGCAGTAATAGGAGTAACAACTAGGGCACAAAAGAGGAACGAAGAACGTAACCAAAATATTGAAGACCCTCATCAAAATAGAGAGAATAGAGAACGGGATGATAATTCTCCTGATGAGCATTCAGAAAATGGGGTGAGAGAGAGAGGAGAGAGAGATAGAGAGGGGGAGAGAGGGAGATACGAACGGCGAAGGAGAATATATGTGGGTGACCAAGGACATGACCAGGTGTGTCCACAATAAATGCCCTGATGATGCCGGTTTGACTGACTTGGGAGGTTGGGACATAAAAGAAGTCCAAGAGGGACAGAAAAAAAGAGGAATGGGTGGAAAGAGTGCAAGCAGTGATTAAAGGGGAATCGGAGAATTATCCGTCATTTCTGAATGGGCCTCGTGAGAAATTTTTTATTGAAAATTATGTCGTATAATGTGCTTACGAGAAGAGGGGAGGGGAATTTTGTGCACAGGTAGTTCTTCCTCACTCTTTAATTAAACGAGCCATCCACATTGTACATGAAAGTCCGTATGTAGGGCATTTATGGATTGATAGAACATTAAAGAGAGCACGTGAATCTTCCTTTTGGTTATGAATGAAAAAATCCATAGAGAATTATATAAAAGGATGTCATGCTTGTAACTGTTTCACAGAACATAAAATCACTGTACCGGAAGTCAGAAAGAGGCCTGTGGTTCCTATTAAATTGTATAGAGTGCATATGGATGTGGTAGGACCATTCCCTACTGGTTAACACAACATAAGTATATATGTGTATTTGTGGATGCATTTACTCGGTACACTCATATTTACACAATGTTGGATAAATCACCAAATTCATTACTATGTTTGGTTGGCCGAAAATTTTGATAAGTGATAATGGTTTTGAGTTTATAAATAAGGTGGTGAAATCGGTCACGGACTTGATGGAAATTAAACACTTTTCATTGACCTCATATAGGCCTTCACCAAATGGCTTAGTAGAATCGCATATTAGGGAAGCAGTACGAATTTTACGTTACTTAGTGGCTGACGAACCCCTTCATTGTCACACCATGCTTCTTACAGCTGAGCTAGCTTTGAACATTGCATATAATGTTTTGCAAAGGGACACGCCTTTCTTTTTAGTGTATGGACAGGATCCTGTGTTACCATATAGGGTACTCATTATTTCGCAACAATTGCCAAATTATTCAACTGAGCAATACCGTGTATATTTATTAAATCTATTGAGGAGAGTAATGAACACACTGAAAGGTTTTTGAAAAGAGCTAATGAAAATCACAGCTCAAAGTATAATGGTCAGCTCAAAACCGCACCGGTAAAAGTATTTGTAGGCGATTGTGTGCATTTGAAACAATTACAACCTAGGAAACACAAACTAGAGCCACCGTATTTAGGTCCGTACTGAATAAAGATGGTTAAGTCTAACACAGTTGTGATACAAAGCATTGTTAATGGCGCAGTGTCTGAACATCATTAGGCACACATACATGTGGTACCTGAAAAGGTAGTTTTCAAAAGTGTTCCTCCTTACCCCTGCATATGTGACATCCCTCGAGTTGATGAGTAGAATTTTTTTTTTCCTTTGCTGTTGTTCTTTGAACAGACCTTATTTCTTCTTTCAACATGTTTTAGATAAACGTGATGAAAACAATGCGTTATGTTGATGCTAAATGTATACGTAAAATATTGTGGTATTTTTGCTGAGTGTGGAAAGACGTACAACATTGCTGAGTGAACCTAAAAACAATCAGAGGTTGAATAGGTCAAGTGAGATCCATCAGGCCGATGCTGTATTATTCATGTATTTATATGATTCCTGGTTGTTTGGGTCGGGGTAGTTCCCGAATGGCAAGTGGCTGCGGGATTAAAGTTCAGCATTGAGGATAGGCAGTGTTAGAGAGAGTGTAGATGTGAATACCTTATACTTAATGTTATAAGAGAAGGGCGGGAAGATGATGATTTTCTTGGGAAAACGGCTAGTGGCCACTGGTTTAAAATTGCAAGTGCAAGTGTCCTAGGTATTTAAATAAATGGTGAAATGGTAGTGGTGAGTTGTGTTGCAAAATTGTGGCGTAAACCCGGACAAGTAAAATCAAGGGATGAAGGAATATCTATTCCTACCCCTGTCCGCCCAAGAAGCCCATTTTGCCCAAAACCAGAGGGATGTTATTGATGAGGTTATGTAAAACTGATATGATTTTTTTTTTCACTTTGAGTATTCTGTGTTTTGATTGCAGAGGTTTGAAGAAGAAAGGAGTAGAATTATTTATATTGTGTTGTGTACATTTTTATATGCAATATTTAATTTTTTAATTTTTTTGTGGAAGATGTGTTATTTCTTTGGGTGATTTCTATATATATATATATATATATATATATATATGGATAATTATCAACATAACATTGAGTTCAAGTAGAAAAACATTTCTACCTCATACTTGGGATCGAACGCTAGCCCCTTCTACTGAAAGGCCAGGTCGAAACCAACCATGCCACAAGAGGCCATAAAATATATCGGAACCTGACGCTACCCAGCTGTCCGAGGATTTACCTCGCGAAACATTAGTCTCTTACCAGCGAGTTTTACCAGATATACCGGCCCACCACGTGACACAATTAGTAGTAAATCATTCAAATTACCCCTAATGAGTCAATATGGATAAATATCAACACAACATCGTGTTCAAATAGAAATAAATTTCTACCTTATACTCGGGATCGAACGCTAGCCCCTTCTACTGAAAGGCCAGGTCGAAACCAACCAGGGCACAAGAGGCCATAAAAGATATCGGAACCTGACGCTACCCAGCTGTCCGAGGATTTACCTCGCGAGACATTAGTCTCTTACCAGCGAGTTTTACCCGATATCCCGGCCCACCACGTGACACAACTGATAGTAATTCATTCAAATTACCCCTAATGAGTCAATATGGATAAATATCAACACAACATCGTGTTCAAATAGAAATAAATTTCTACCTCATACTTGGGATCGAACGCTAGCCCCTTCTGGCCTTTCATTAGAAGGGGCTAGCGTTCGATCCCAAGTATGAAGTAGAAATTTATATATATATATATATATGTATATATATATATATATATATATATACAGGGCCGAATTACCGCATAGACAAACTAGACATTTGCTTAGGGCACCGCGCATTTGGGGGCCCTGCGATCCAAGGGGTTCAGGGGCTCATCCAAGACTGCGCACATGGTGCAAGTGCAAAGGGGTCCCTACCAAAAAAGTTCAAGTGTTTGGAGAGTAAAATTTATTTTTGAAAATTATTCATAACAAAAATAAATCATGAAAAAAAAATAAAATAAAAATAGATAAACCTAACCATAGATGGCAACACTCACCACGCCTTTGTTTACATCAGAACGGTTGTGTTTTCCCGCTAATGGGTGAGTATAGGAGATTCCTCTCCAATTTTCTGTAGTAATTACACGTTATCTAGACTTGTACTGTGACAAATTAACTGAAGTGTTGTTGATAGACATTGATGTGTATGGATAAATGTTTGTTTTCGCCTCTAAATGTTAGGGGAGGTACCTGATAGGGTTACTTGACCAGTAAAGACGCATTTTTGGAAAAAATACTATAAGGAAACTTAAAAACGTAAACTGACTTCCGTTAGTAGGTTTTAAAAGCACTTTGTCCTGTCTTTAAGTCTTTATCATTTCAATAATAGGTATCTATTACTCTAGAAGTTATTGAGGTCAAAGTGCAAAAATGTTGCAAACCATGCAATTTCTTAGCAAAATGCAAAGGATTAGCTATTTTACTATTAGTGCTACCACTGTTTACACAGCTATTTTCTTACTGATTTTTCTATTTCAGGGTGTTGAAAATTTATCTAGGGAGCAAATGACATCCAGAAAAGCATTGGATTTGGAGAAAATCTGGCTTTCCCGTGCAATTTTAGTATGATTTCTGTTTAACTAAATTGGAGATCAACAAGAATGAATTAGTAAAATATTTGTAGCCCAAATCACTAACCTAATCTATTGTAAGAGTTCTGTATATGACTCCTTTCTG
Source organism: Palaemon carinicauda (assembly GCF_036898095.1). Lineage (NCBI taxonomy): Eukaryota > Metazoa > Arthropoda > Malacostraca > Decapoda > Palaemonidae > Palaemon > Palaemon carinicauda. The sequence goes on along the minus strand of NC_090734.1, from coordinate 36,459,154 downwards.
GTAACGTTTTGAATTTTTAGAGGCGCAGCCAGAGGAAAGGGGGCTACAAGAGCCATATCCCTCCAATTGACAGAAGAAAAAAAATAATTAAAAAATTAATAATAATTGAGAATGAAAAATTTGTATTTGCATGATTAGAGACAGTTGTGTATCTTCATTATGGCATCTCGTGAACCTGATGTTGGAAAAATAAATAATTAATAATAATAAAAATCTAATAATAATTGCTAATGAAAAATTTGTATTTGCAGAATTACAGACAGTGATACATCCTCATTGTGGCATCTCGTGAACGTGATATTGGAAGTTCTTATGCGAGTGGATCACAAAAAAGGAAGAAGAAAATTCAAGAAGAAGAACAGAAGAAGAAAGATGTAGGAAGCTGCAGAAAGATCACAGACATTCTCACGAAAACAGTTTCTGATGTTACCAGTAGAGTTGAATCTGTAATTTCCTAGGGATCATAGAACTCTTAGCACAATTCAATCCATTCTTAGCAAATCATGTGTCACGCCTTGGGAATGCAGGAAGAGGCACTGTATCTTACATGTCATCTACTATTTGCAATGAATTTATTGAACTGATGACTAAGAAGGTCCTCAATAACATCATGGCAGCTGTGAAAACTGCAAAATACTTTGCAATAAGTGTAGATTCAACACCAGATATTTTACATACAGATCAATTGACATTCATTGTTCGCTTTGTCGACTCCAGTGGTAAGCCTGTAGAGGGCTTTATAAAATTCCTTCCTCTTTCAGGCCATGATGGAGAAACAATGATGAATGTAGTACTGGATACTCTGCTTGAACATGATCTCTCTATTATGGATTGCCGTGGCCAGAGCTATCACAATGCACGTAACATGTCGGGTAAATATAATGGATTGCAAGCCCGTATCAAGCAAATCAACCCACTTGCAGAATATGTGCCCCTCTCAGCACATTCTCTTAATCTTGTTAGGTCATGTGCTGCGGAGTGTTGTGTTGCTGCAGTTTCATTTTTTGGACTTTTACAAGCACACTTTAATTTTTCTCTGCTTCAACGCATCGGTGGAGTATACTTAAGTCAACCATTCATGGAGATGTCATCAAATCATTATCAACAACAAGGTGATCAGCGCAGCATGATGTAACACAAGATTTGAAAGACAGTTTTGCTGAAATACGTTCTGCTTTGATCCAAATAGCAGAGGATGAAGACCAGACAGAAACTACAAGAAGCGAAGCAGTCAGCTTAGCATAAAAAGTGGAAGATTTTGAATTGGCCTTACTCTGTGTGCTTTGGGACTGTATACTAGAACGGTTAAATGCCACGAACAAGACACTTCAGAAAACTGAAATTGAAATGGCTACTTGTGCTAACCTCTATGCAGGGTTAGTGGAATTTGTAATCTCACTTCGCAATGATGAAGCTTTTGAAATGTTTGAAGAGAAAGCTAAACTGCTGGTGAAAGACTACAGTTACCGGGCTGATCATCAGCGGTCACGGAAGAGGAAACGCAATTTTGAAGAGCCAGACAATGAAATTGTATTGCTACCAAGGCAGAAATGTAAGACAGCTACATACTTCGTCATTCTGGATTCACTGATTACAGAATTGGTGAAAAGAAAAGAAATATACCAGAATCTCAATGACAAGTTTTGATTTCTGTTCAAAATTACTACTATGCTAGATGCAGAATTGAGAGAATCTGCATTAAAGTTGCAACAACACCTTACAGCAGATGTTCAGGACACATTTGTTGAAGAAATAGTTCATTTTTCTTGGTATATGAATCAGATTAAAGCTCCACCTGAAAAATGTGCGCCCTCAGCTGCTTTGAAACATTTAAGAAATGCAGGTATCTCAGAAACCTTCCCTAATGTTGACATAGTGTATCGCCTTGACCTAACACTTCCAGCTAGTAACTGTGAAGGAGAACGTCCATTTTCTGTTTTGAAAAGAGTGAAAAACCAGCTCCGTTCAACAATGAGCCAAGACAAATTGTGTAACCTAGCCTTGTTGACCATTGAGTCTGATCTAACAAGAAATATTGATTTTCAGAGTATAATTGATGATTTTGCCAATATGAAATCCAGAAAGAAATTTATTTAAGAAGTGCCTGTGAAGTTGATATATGTACATGCATGATTTAATTATAATCACAAAAAGGGAATGTAGTGGTTATGTTGAATACCAAAGGTGTGTATGATGCTTTAGTAACCTAGTTTATTTAAGAAGTGCTTGTGAAATTGATATATGTACATGCATGATTTGATGATAATAACAAAAAGGGACTGTAGAGGTTATGTAAATACCACATGTGTGTATGATGCTATTGCTTTAGTAATCTAGGATTCTTCTGTTTCTTTTCTTTAAACATATAATTAGATAAGCGTAATGGTAAATAATAATGAAAATGGAATTATTATGTTGAAGGAGATGGGTAGAAGATAGCAAAGATTTAATTATCTAGAAATACTGTTCTTTGAGTTTCTATTTTTGATATGAATGATTTACTGATTATTATAGGCTTAATGGCAAAATGTGATATAAACGGAATGATAATAGTGGCTGTGTTGAATGTAATAGGTGTTGGGTTATAAGTCATTACATTATCTAACAATTCTTTACTTTCTTGAGTTTATATGATTTGATATTCTTAT
>NC_090734.1:36454814-36456006 GCF_036898095.1 Palaemon carinicauda | reverse complement strand
TTCTCTCTCTCTCTCTCTCTCTCTCTCTCTCTCTCTCTCTCTCTCTATATATATATATATATATATATATATATGTATATATATATGTATGTATATATATATATATATATATATATATATATATATATATATATATATATATATATATATATATATATATATATATATATATATATATATATATATATATACCTTACCAGGTGGTATATCCTAGTAATGCAATTTTGCTAACAATTATATTAGTATGAGCGAGTGAGAAACTTGGTTGAGAAATAAGAGCTTTGGGTGTTCAGGAAGTGCCCATTCAAATCTTGATGAAGGCACTGGCAGCAGGGTGATGCATTGGGTTTAAAGTGATGGATAAACTCTCTCTCTTCGTCTTTATCTCCTGATGCCTGCCTCCTGTTTTTGAATCACCCATCATCGTCTTTGTACGTTACTTACATTAATCGTTGACAAATGAGAACGAAAATTACATTATTTCACTTATGAAATTAAGCTCTGTCATACATTTAAGAACTTAAATTACGCAATTTAACCCAAGATATTAGACACTGGTTGGCTTTTACATAAAACAAATACGGTATGGTAATCAAAACACTCAATCCTCATGATGATCATCATCATCTCATCTCCTCCTACGAGATGATGCTAGTCATCTCTCTCTTGAACTCTTTAATCAATATTTCCTCATTCTTCATCTTCCACTCCACGTTTTGTAGCCCACAACCATGTAGGGTAGGGTCTTCTAACTTTTCTAATGTTTTTTTGGAACACTCATAAATGTGTGGTGAGCTAATATCTATTTCACTCTCAATATCAGAAGATAGAAAAACGTTTAATTTGTGTTTTGATAGTTAGGAAATGAGAATACTTATAACACTTTTTTACATTGTTATGATAAGAACTGGACTGCATTACCAGTAAGATAGTTTTCTACTATGTAATCATTATTCCAATCACAAATCTTCATTTACAAAATAAATAAAGGCCTGCCTTTAAGATTTTTTTTTCCTTTTATTTTTGAGTAGTAATGAAAGACGAAATTATACTTTCAATATCAAAATAGAAATACAGTATATACAATAATAATCTACGAGTGACATAAAATACAATAGATTTAAAAAAATGATCGGATGGTTGCGCTTCCCTTTCAACTAAAAAAGTATCAATTTACGTAATATTTATAGAT
>NC_090734.1:36447314-36449814 GCF_036898095.1 Palaemon carinicauda | reverse complement strand
AAAAGTAAGATGCGTTTTCACTGTAAGAATAAGTGGCAGGCTCGATGGTCTGAAACGACCACCAATGCAAAGTTGAAACAAATTCACCCTTCTGTGGATATATGGTCATCTTGTAATTCGACAAGGAGGAATAACATAATTTTAACTAAACTGAGAATTACATACGCAACCCACTTGTATTTAATGGAGAGTGGGGAAGGGAGACAGCCCCCTCTTTTTAATACCTATGAAGCGACAATAGATACTAAACTTATTTTAGTCAATTGTCCATTTTTTTAATCTTTAGAAGAGGACACATTACCTCCAGGACGAACCCTTGAGAGGTATACTGGGGGAAAATTGTAATACCTGGAACTTGAAAAAAAAAATGTATACTGAGTTATGGTTTATATCCCGATCTTTGATAGATTTTATTGATTTATTTTTAAACTTTTCAATCCCTTTTTTATCTCTCCTTTAGATGTTAATGTATGAAAATTTTGTGATTGATTTTATTGGTAAAATGATGCCAAATGTTATAATTGATTAATTTGCATTATGTAGGCAGTAGTTTGTCCAAGGCACCAGCCACCCGTTGAGATACTACAGCTAGAGTTATTGGATCCTTTGACTGGCCAAACAGTAATACATTGGATCCTTCTATCTGGTTATGGCTCATTTTTTCTTTACCTACACATACCCCGAAAAGTCTGGCCTATTCTTTACACATTCTCGTCTTTCCTCCTACACCTAACAACACTGAGATTACCAAACACTTTTTCGATCAAGGGGCTATTTACTGAAGTGTAATTGTACAGTGGCTACTTTCCTCTTGGTAAGTGCAGAGGAGACTTTAGTTATGCTAAGCAGCTCTTTTAGGAGACAGACTCTCCAAAATCAAACCATTGTTCTCTAGTGTTGGGTAGTGTCATAGCCTCTATACTATGGTCTTCCACTGTCTGGGGTTAGACTTCTCTTGCTTGAAGGTACACTCAGGCACACTATTCCATCTTATATCTTTTTATCTTTTTATAGTTTTTTACTTGTGTTTTTACTATTATTATTATTTTTTTTTAAATTTTTCCTTTCCTCTTGTTTTTTTGAAATGGTGTGTTGGGCAGGCTTAATTAAAAGGCCATGGAAGCCTAGTAGTTTATCAAGCGCTTGTCTTTTCCTTATCTAATTCTTTTACTTTTCAAAAACCATCCTTACTCCCTTCAGTTGAAGTGGCTATCGTGGAGGGTGTTTAGCCTTGCATAGTGTATCGGCTATTCCATGTTGACCAGTTTTCCCGACTTTTCTACTATAGTGTAAGGGTTTGATCAATCAATTTATTTATATTTCTGTACATATTGTTCTTGTTATCATTCTTGTTAATTTGGTTTTTAAGAATGATGTCTCTTTTTTATCACCATTAATTCCTATGCTCTCTGGAGCCATTGAGCAAAATCCGGGACCAGTTCATCTTAGATTTCATCAATGTCGTCTACTGTATTGCACTATTCTTGGTTTTCAAGCAAATATTTAAGACCTTACAGTTGCATGCAGACAGTACGAAATCCTCTTGTTCTCAGAAACTTTGGTTTCTAATATGAGGCACTCATCTGAGCTCCTTATAACTGGTTTTAAGAAGCCAATAATGTTAAAATCGATGCCATCTCTAGGGCCAGGGGAATGGTGGTGTATATCAGGATTGAGTACCCTACATCTCCTAAGTCTTGCTATGAATGTGGATGTCATGAGATTCAGGTAATAAAAGTCTGTGGCAGGCATAACAACTTATATTTGTGTTCGTTGTACCGGAATCATGATATGGATGATTCTATCTTCCATTGTCTTCTCACCATTATGGCTAAGATACAAGATGATGATAGAAAGGCCTCTTTTGTCTTTGTTGGTGATGCTCACCAGAGGGAGTGGGTAAATTCCGTTTCTCCTAGCGATTGCCATGGCTTAAAGGCTTTAGACTTTGCCTCTAAATCAGGCTGTGAGCAAATCATAAGTGAAGCTACTCACAGGTCTGGTAACTTCTTGGACCTCGTATTCACCGACTACCCTGGTGTTATAACAAGTAAGGTTAGTTCTCCAATTGGGACATCTGATCATGCCTTGATTTTATTAATAGTGAAGACTGAGCAGCCTGTCCCGGATGTATACTACTTATGTAAGATTTAGATGAAATCTCAAGCAGACTGGAATGAGATTTTGCATGATCTCTTAGGCATGAATTGGTCATAATTATATATTAGAGTTGATCCTGTAGTCCCTTTGAATGAGAATCTAGTTAACATAATTGATAGGCGTATCCCTTCTCGTGTAATAAGGTACCACTTGAAGGACAAACCATGGTTCAATGATGATTGTAGATGTGCCTATTTGGAGAAGCAGGAGGCCTATCATCTTTGGAAGGGTAACAGATCAGATTTCACCTGGAATAACTATACTCAGCTTGGAGCTTTTGCTCAGAGAGTTTATGCTTCAACTGAAAAAGAATACAAATTAACCATAAGAGAAAATCTTT
>NC_090734.1:36434814-36442314 GCF_036898095.1 Palaemon carinicauda | reverse complement strand
GCCTCAACTCATCGTTGAGATGTACTGAAACGTCATGTACAAAGCCTAACAGTAAAACCTCAGAGTGAAACACGATGGAAGAGTCGGATAGATGTACTAAAACCCATCCGTTACCAAATTGGTGACATATATGATGCTCTAACTGAAATGGCAACAGATTGTACTCTCCTTGGATCATCTGGAAATTCCGCACGTGCAGAAGCTAAAGCTCTTACAAATGGCATTGCCACCTTCAAATTCTTGGTTTCATTGATCGTTTGGTATGACACTCTTTTTTAAATAAACATTACCAGCAAGCAACTACAAGCAAAAGAAAATGATATTTCATCAACATTAAAACAACTGGAATGCACTAGAATGTTTCTAGAAGAGAGAAGAAGTGATACAGAGTTTGAAAAGGTACTAGTTGATGCTACTGAATTGGCTAATGATTTGGAGAAAGAACCAGTTTTTTTGCAGATTCCGTTCGTTTTAGGAAAAAGTAAAGGCAGTTTGACTATGAAGGAGAAGACACACCAGTGCAGAATGCAAAAGTGAACTTTAAAGTTAACTTCTATTTTGCTGTACTCGATGTTGCCATCAATTCTGTACTGGAACGTTTTCAGCTACTGCAGCAGATGAAGTCTGCATTTGGTTTCCTGTTTGATGTGAAATCACTTAATGGGATAACAAACGCACAACTTATGGAACATTGCATCAAGCTGGAAACAGCACTACGAGATAGAGAAAGCAAGGACATAAACGCCACTGACTTGTGTCATGAACTTCAGGCAGTTGCAGGCCGCCTTCAGCCTGACACTGTCACTCCCCTGGATGTTTTAAAGTTCATTTGTGAACAAAGGCTTGTTCACAGTGTACCCAACACATTTGTTGCCTTGCACATTCTGCTAATTTTGCCTGTTACTGTTGCGAGCGGTGAGAGGAGCTTCTCAAAATTAAAATTAATTAAGACGTATTTGCGATCTAGTAAGGCAAAAGAAAGACTTGTAGGTCTAGCTATGGTCTCTATTGAGAACGAGATCGCACAGAAATTTGATCTAAAGAATCTAGTGGCTGAATTTGCCAAGAAAAAAGGAACGGAGAGCACATTTTTAGTTATCTGTAGTTGTAGCCAAGAATCTAGAAAGACTCAGTGCTCACTGAAATTGAATGTTTCATTTCTGCCATTGACAGATATTGATAAATTATAGTATAAAGTTACAATTATATTATAATAGAAAGTTGTAATTGTAAACAGTTCCTAATAATATAAAATTTAAAAAATTGTTTCTGAGTTATCTTCATGTTTACTTCAAATTATTAATTATTCTCACTACTTTGATTTCTAGTCTTTTTGTTAATAATTCAGTTCATAGTTATGAAGAGAATATCCTATTCTCTTCAATAACTGAGATTAATATATATGTTTTCTACGTACATAGCCTTCAGTTCCTTTCAGTACATTGAATTCTAGTATTTATTTTAATAGTTTAGTTAGGGGATTTTAGTTCCTTAAAATTTGTTTTATTAATGAATGAAAAAATATGTTGTAGAGGCCATTTTTTTATTTTTCCCCCTTTTTCAGCTAAGGATACACTCAAGTGCAAGGAAAATGAGTCAGCTTCCTTCACCACTTACATTTTCTTATCCCTGACTGAAGTTTTAAAGAACTAATAACTCAAAATATTCATTTTCATATTTGTATAATTGATAGTTAATTTGTTATATAAGCAATCATAACTTCACTATCAGATGCACATTTCCCTTATTAAATAAAAATTTTTAAAATAGATTATAAGCAAAAATCATTGTTTTAATCTATTTAATGCTATTTTCAATATAATGTTATGAATACAATAAAGATCTAATATATCTTTATAGGCATCAAAATTACCCTTGCAATGGTTACATATTAAAAAATAATGATGGAATTGTTGTAAACATTAACCTAGATTCAATATATATATATATATATATATATATATATATATATATATATATATATATATATATATATATATATATATATATATATATATATATATATATATATATATATATATATATATATATATATATATATATATGTGTGTGTGTGTGTGTGTGTGTGTGTGTATGTGTGTGTGTATGTATGTATGTATGTGTGCGCATAATGCATTTCAACTTAATATTTGGTAGCTGGATTTACAATCAAACTATCTACAAATGTCATCCTATGGGGAGCTACTGGCTACTGCTCACCCCAGACCTCCTAGCTGGTGGGCGTGCGGGCGCAAATTAAAATATTAGCCTAGGGCGCAAGAAACCCTAGAGCCACCTCTGCCTCAGGGTAGTGTTCTTGGCCCATTACTTTTCATACCATATACAAAGGACATGTGGTTTGGTCCAGAAAACAAGCTTGTTGCATATGCAGATGATGCTACTCTCTTTGCATCAATTCCATCTCCTGAATGTAAATCCAAGGTGGCTGAATCCCTTAATAGAGATATAGCTAAAATTAGTGCTTGGGTAAAATATGTGGTATGAAATTGAATCCTAACAAAACCCAAAGTATGAGTGTAAGTAGGATCTCAGCATTGATAATGTTTTTTTAATCTTGGATAACCCTTTTAAAGTTTTAGGTGTGATTCTTGACAGCAAATCTACTTTTAAGAAACACATTAGGTCTGTGTCGACTTCAATTACACACACAATTGGCATGTTGAGAAAGTTTTTCAAGATTTTTGGTGATCAATCTATTCTGAAGAAGTGTTTTAATTCTTTCATTTTACTTTGTTTCGAGTACTGTTCTCCTGTCTTGTCTCCAGCAGCTGATTCTCATCTTAATATATAGGATAGGAACTTACAGTCTATTAAATTTCTTATTCCTGATCTAGACATTAATCTCTGGCACCGTAGTTCAATTAGTTCATTGTGCATGTTGCAAAATATTTTTTTTTTTTTTTATAATTCTGAACATCCTTTACATTCTGATCTTCTCGGGTAGTTCCATCCAGTTAGTAATACTAGATATACAGTTAATTCTAATAGTCAGGCGTTCTCCATCATAAGGCTCAATATTACACAGTACTCTAGAAGTTTCATTCCAGTTGTGACCAATTTGTGGAATGATCTTCCTAATTGGGTAGTTGAATCAGTAGAACTTCAAAAGTTCAAGCTCGCAGCAAATGTTTTTATGTTGAACAGGCTTTCATTAGTTCTTTTATAGTTTATATACCAGATATCTTTTTAATGTTGTTAATGTATTTAAAATATTTCATTTTAATTTTCATTAATATCGTTTATTTATTTTACTATTTCCTTTCCTCACTGAGCTATTTTTTCCTGTTAGAGCCATTGGGTTTATAGCGTCTTGCTTTTCCAACTAGGGTTGTATCATAGCTTTTAATAATAATAATAATAATAATAATAATAATAATAATAATAATAATAATGATAATAATACTGATTATAATAATAATAATGATAATAAAAAAAATATAATGATAATATATAGCGCTGAATGGCTGTTGATGCCCCAGTGTTTAACTTAATGCCTAGATCTTATATTCAATTCAATTTTGCATCTATGTATGGATTACAGATGCCTGAGCATACAGACAGAACCAGATCACTACCCCTTCCCAATCATTGCTGACGTGCTCCATGCTCGACCTCCACTCTTTTGCCTTCTCTACGCCCTTGAAGAAGCGGCTTTCTGTAACGTAAAGAATGCCCTATTAAACGCTGCTGCTCTCACTTTTCCCATTCCTCATGGCCTTCTCCTTCTCTTCACTAATCCCATCGGCGTCGCTATTGGTGCAGTTCTTAAGCAATTGGTCAAAAGCTCGCTCAGCCCATTGTCCATCTTCAGTAGAAAACTGTCAAAAGGTGGAAGTCCAGCTACTTGACCTTCATCTGCGAATTGCTGGGTGTGTATTTGGCTATCCTTTACTTTCGTCACTTCTTTGAAGGTATGCCCTTCGTCATTCGTATGGACCGCATGCCTCTGGTGCACGCCTTCACTAGACAGTTCGATGCCTGGTCCACCAATCAACTGTGATATTTCTCCGCCATGTCTGAATAAAATTGAACCCTTACTCACGTTCCTGGGAAAATGCATCTCGTTGCAGATACCCTGTCAAGAAAACACATTGGCCGCCATTCATCTGGGATTGGATTACAATGACTTGACGGAAGCCCAAAGAAAAGATCTAGAAAACCAAGCATATAGGACATCCTGCACATCCATTCGTTGGGAAGACATTACCCTAGACGACTCCAACCCCACCCTCCTCTGTGATGTCAGTATGGGTACACCACGACTATGGATTCCTGCTTCCATGCTCTGATAGGTGTTTGATTTCATTCCTGGCCTTTTACATCCCTCGCACATATCTACTGCACAGATACTGAAGACAAAGTTCATTTGGCACGGCATTACTTTGGATGCTAAAGATCGGGTTCGCACCTGTACTTCATGCTAAACTTCAGAAGTATATCGACACACGGATTCAAGAGTGGGCACCTTTTATTAACCTTAGCATTATTTTGCCCACATTCACGTAGACATAGTAGGTCCCCTACCCACATTACAAGGACATCGTTGTATGCCAACTGTTGGTCGTTCCCGCTGAATTCCTTTCCGTCTGCAAACTCCTCTGACAATCTCCAATGCCTATGTCACATTGTGGGAAAATTTACTCCATTCTGCGAGCCTTACAAGTCACTAGGTAAGCAACACATACAAACAGATCTGCACTTAGTAAAGCCCGTTTTCCTGCTCAATGACACTAGCAAGCCACCGCTAACGTCCCATTAGACGGTCCCTATCCTTGTGATCCATAGCAATACCATGGCTTTCTTAATAAATATTTGTGACAAAGAACACTGGGTCTTCTTTGATTGCCTAAAACCTGCATATCTCCTGCAAAATGACCCGCCTACAGCACACCTCTTAAGAACAAGTCGGTTCACTTCACATGTTTGTTTCTTTTAAGGGAGGAGCCATGTACTGCAGGTGTTTCACACAAGCTCGTCCACTAACGGTATTCTCTTTTTTGTGTGTGTATCTTGCTCTACACCTCACTGTTAACAGAACCTGTTTTAGCGTGTCTTTTCAGGAATTATTTCGTTTGCATTTTCTGTGACTTTCTTGTCCTGTTCTTGTATACAATCTGTTTTTGTTGAAAAACCTTTAGTTTCCTTCACCTCGACTCTCAGTTACAACCCAAAGGCTCACGCCTAAACTACCACAGTTTTCTGAATAAATAAGATTCAAAAACACCCAGTCATGAACATTTTTCCTCTGATAAAGAAATGCTCACCGTCAATGAGAAGTCTTAAAAGGTGATGCAGAACTCCAGCAGCAGACATCAAAGGAGATATTTTAAAACTTGAGTTTCTAATGCACTGTTGGTTGCTCTCAGTCACTTACCCAAGAGGAAAATAAGCTTTCCAATTCATTCATCGGCCACCGAAAAAAAAGTCTTTTCCAGTAAATGATACTGTTGCTTGATTAAGAAAAAAAATGACTCTGGTTTACTTGTTAGAAAATAGGAAAATTAGATATTTAGAGGGAAATTATGTAAAAGAAAAGTTCCAAATGAGTAAAGAGGGAAATTATAGTTCTAATGAACATGTTTAATAGAAGAAATTATACAAATATTTAGATAATGGAAGGAAATTATTAAGATTACAAATGGTAGCAGTGGATATAGTTAGGAAATTATTCATATGTTACTAGAAAAAGACTGAAAATAGTTATTTGTTACCTGAGAATGAATCTAAGAACAATATTTGTTTGTGTTACTCCTGACGGAATTCATGAAAATATTTTTCTTAAATGTAGGGTGAGAAATTTAAAGGCAATGCATTACGAAAAGAAGTGAAATTAAATGATTGTTTAGTGAATAAAGTAGCCGGGATTATAAAAATAAATTAATTAAAGAGATTAATAAATTACCTGATAACAAAAAGTTAATGTTTTGTAAAGATGCAGTTATAGAAGAAGGTATAAATTCCCAAAATTTAAGGAAATATGAAAAATTGACAATTTGTAGAAAGTCAATTAAAAAAAAAATCCACAAATGAGAATACTGAGACTTAATCCCAAAGGTAAGATAGCTGGAATGGAACGAACTAAATAGAAAAAAAACAATAAAAAATTGATATTTAGATAATGAATATGTAATGAAAAGTGGTTACTGAAAGCGAAAACGATTTCTGGAATTGTGTTCTACCGTTTTCATCTTTCTTTTTAATATTTATTATGGTGATTTATTTTTAAGAAATCTAATCTTAAAAACTAAGCAAGGTAATGCAAATTGAGGAGTAAGTTACTGAATCTAGTTTATTTTACGAATATCTGCATCACCAGTTACAATATCCTTCCACAAACACACACACGTGCACAAACAAACAGATGGATCAAGGAGATTGAGGGATTTGATGACGATTGTGCAAAACTATACTTAATTACGTAAATGTGTTAAGAGAGCATAACACAGTGGCATACATACACACATATTCGTATGTTTCAATCTAATATAAAAATTTTGTTTTAATGGAAAGGTTAACAGATTTAAACTGAAATTGATTACATATTATACAAGCATTTAGGGTATGGTTGTTTGAAACCACGTCTGGTTTCTACCATATCTTTCACAACCTTGAAGGGATTTCAGCTTCCCTCCAATCATGTTAATTGCTAACTTGGAAATAATTGGCGAATTTACAAAAGGAAAGATTACATATGAGCGTCTAGAACAACTTATAAGAGAAATTGTCGTCTCTTAACGGTAATATTTTTAACATTACAACTAACTTAAAACTCAATGTGACGAATCATGGAGAAGGGGAAGGTGAATTATTCAAGTTTGCCGAAGTTTTGAACAAGCTGAATATCTATATTAGTTTGAAAAAATATATACATATATATATATATATATATATATATATATATATATATATATATATATATATATATATATATATATATATATATATATATATATATATATATATATATATATATATATATATATATATATATATATATATATATATATATATATATATATATATATATATATATATATATATATATGGGCTAACCTGACATGAAAGGTCATACAGGACTTCTTGCAAGTTATCCTGTTTGCCTACCAGGATAAAGTAAGAAAGATAATAACATATCTTTAATCATCGTGATGGCAGCAAGGAAGCAAAATCAACTATCCCATGAGCCTCTTGAAATCTTATGCTGCCTTTGAAGATGACAAATAGATGGCATGTGAGATGGTCCAAAGACTTTCATTGATGAAGAATTATGTGGTCTTTGTCTCTCTAGTAACACCGATAATAACACTGGATAGCAAATGTAATACACCCACTTAGGTCAAACTAAAGTTAAGCAATTATTAAGTGAGAATTATTTGTTGTAAAACTATTATCATTATATTTGAGGCTCATGAAAATACTAAAACTATTAACACGATGATCTTTGCCGTAAGTTCTTACCTGTCTTGGGGTAACAGTTAC
>NC_090734.1:36409324-36429324 GCF_036898095.1 Palaemon carinicauda | reverse complement strand
ACTATTTCACTGACTCGGGCTCCCGAGGCGAGAGCAAAAAGGAAGATAACTTTTTGAGTCAGGTCTTTCAGAGGGCACGAATCATTGTCCAGGCTAGAAGCAAAATGGAGCACCTTGTCCAGGGACCCTGAGATAGGTTTTGGTGGAGGTGCTGGGCGTAGTCTAGCGCATGCCTTTGGCAGTTTATTGAAGATATCACTTGACAGATCAATCTGGAAGGCGTATAGGAGTGGTCTAGTCAAGGCCGATTTACAAGTGGAAATCGTGTTGGCCGCTAAGCCTTGTCCATGAAGGTGAATGAAGAAGGACATGCAAAAATCAATGGTGATTTCCGTAGGATTTTTTGCCTTGACGAAGGAAACCAACTTTTTCCAGGAAGATTCGTACTGCCTTCTGGTAGAATCTGTCTTGTACTCCTCGAGGAAGTCTAAGCTTTTCTTCGAGATGCCAAACCTTTTCTTTGTGGCTAAGGAGAGAAAATCATGATATGAAGGTCCCTGACTTTCAGTGATGAAGCAAAGACAGTCGACTTCTGTACTTGTTGAGAGAGGACTGGGTCCGGTAGGGGAATGAGCGTGGGCTGCAGCTTCAGGACCAGGGGATACCAATTACTCCGGGGCCAATTGGGAGCCACTAGGGCCGCTGTCCCTTTGAAGGCTCTCAGTTTGGATAGGACTTACAGCAAAAGGTTGGGAGGATGGAACAGGTAGATATTGGACCATCTGTTCCAATCCAGGGACATGGCGTCCACCGCTTCTGCCTTTGGGTCCTCGTACGAGGCCACATATCGAGGAAGTTGATTGTTGTCGCTCGTCGTGAAGAGATCGATCTGAAGTTCTGGGACTTAGTGAGAGATGAAGGAGAATGATCTTGCGTCCAGAGACCATTCCGACTCTATTGGGCTTGTCCTTGATAGAGCGTCCGCTGTCACGTTGTAGGTGAACTGCAGACAGGTGCCATTTCTTCCTTTCTGCCAAACGAAAAAGAGGGAGAAGCACCTGATTTATCTGGGGCGATCTCGAGCCCTGACGATTGAGACATCAGACTACCACCGAGTTGTCTAGAGTCAGACGGATGGGGATCGAGAGAGGTGGGGAGAGTTTCTTCAGGGTGAGAAGAACCGCCATGGCCTCCAAGATGTTGATGTGAAACGTCTTGAATAGGGGAGACCATGTTCCTTGAACCTGCTGTTGGTGGGAGTGACCTCCCCAACCCTCCAGTGAAGCGTCCGTGTGGATGTTGATCGATGGAGGCGGGTATTGAAGAGGGATGAACCTTTTCAGGGCCTTTGCTTCTGACCCCGGCTTTAAAAGTGAACGAAGTCTGTTCGGAAGCCATCTCTTCAGATCTCTTCAAGCGATGGATGTGAATCGTCTCCAGACTCCCGCAGCATCCTTTAGCTGTGCGCTAAGCACTGGGTTTGTCACTGAGGCGAACTGTAGAGAGCCTAGAACTTTTTCCTGTTGTCGTCTTGAGATCCGTCTGGATTTTAAAAGCCTTCTGACAGACCCTGCTATTTCCTTCCTTTTTTTCTGTGGAATGGAAAGGCGGTGTGACTGAAGGTCCCAATGGATTCCCAACCATTGGAACTTCTGAGCTAGAGAGAGGCGAGATTTCTCGGTGTTTATCTTGAAACCCAGATGCTCCAGGAACTGGGTGACTTTGTTGCAGGCTCTCAGACAATCTTTGGGCGATGTCGACCAGACTAGCCAGTCGTCTCGGTAGGTCATCACTTGGACGCCCTGAAGACGTAACTGTTGGACGATTGCGTCTGCCAGCTTGGTGAAGATTCATGGAGCCACGTTGAGCCCGAAGGGCATGGCCCTGACGGCGTAACTTTTTTTTGGAGTCGAAATCCTAGGTAGGAGGAAGCGTAGAGATTCATTGGAATGTGCCAGTAGGCATCCGCCAGGTCTATGGAGACTGTGTAGGCCCTGTGAGGCAGAAGGGTCCTTATCTGTTGCAGAGTCAGCATCTTGAATTTGTTGTTCGCAATAAACTTGTTGAGAGGGGACAAGTCTAGAATAACTCAGAGTTTGTTTGAGTCTTTCTTGGGAACACAAAAGAGTCTCCCTTGGAACCTGGTTGACTTTACCCTCCTGATCACCTTCTTGTTCAAGAGTTCCAGGACATATTTCTTCCAGGAGGGGGTGACTGTTGGGAGAATTGCTGGAAGGATGGGGGTGGCTGAATCCAGCTCCAGCCCAGTCTTTTCTTGACGATGCTGTGTGCCCAAGGATCGAAGGTCCAACGATCCTGGAATTGGCGGAGTCTTCCTCCCACCGGAATCACTTCATTGCTTCTGGTGTCCCAAGGGTTTGCCACCTCGGCCGCTAGCTCCCCTTCCTCCTCTGGAGGGACGGCGAGAAGAATCTCTGCCGGAGCTTCTGCCTGAGCCCCTACCTCTGGGACGAAAGGTAGTAGAATGTTGCTCATAGGCAGGGGTGAAGACCGGTGACTGCGACAACACCGGCTGGGGGACCAGTTGAAAGGTCTGCTGTGGCTGTGTGGCCACATGTGGAGTAGCGGAACCCGGAAACTGACGTCTCGGTTGACGTTGCTGGGGTCTAGGTTTTGAGGATTTCCTCTTAGGCTGAGGGCCATCGTCCTGAAAGGACTTCCTCTATCGGGACATGCCCCACTTGTGGAGAAGGTTTCGGTTCTCCGTGGCAGCTTTGTCCACTATCTCTTTCACCAAGGCGGAAGGGAAGAGATGTTTGCCCCAGATGTTGGAGGAAATCAGTTGAACTGACTACCAGCTAAATCAGGTTCTAGTTTCCCTACCGTGAAAGTAAGCTGGACGTCTTTCTAGTACCTGTCATCGGGGGGAAGAGTGAAGGAGAAGGGTCTGCACTCCTCCAGTGCAGGGCAAGGCTTCCCTTCCTCCACAGCCTTCATGACCGCTTGGAAGGCCTTTTCAATGAAGGGGGAGGTCGCAGTAGCTGGAGCAACAAAGGTTGGATGCTTATTGCTCAGCGCTGGCATCTTGGAGTTTGTGAAACCCCGACTCTTCACTGCTAGAGCTAGCATAGCTTGGGCCTTCGCGAGATCGAACACTATCACTTCCTTAGGTTCGGTCTCTTCTTTTGAGGCTGGTTCGGACCTGAGCCGGATGTAACAGTCGGGATAAGCCTCGAAGTTTGGGAAGAATTCCACTTCTTCCAGAAGAATAGAGCCAACCCTTCCACTTATGAAGATTTTGCCAGTAGTGATTGGCATATGCTAGGCGTATCTCCAAGTGTTAGCTTCCGAGCAGGTGGGGACGTCCTTAACAGAAATCTTTTTCGGTTGTTTGAAGCCGACGAGAGTCGTCCGGAATTGTTCCTGGGTCTCTCTCAGCTTCTTGTCCATGAGGGCATCAAGCATTCTGAAGATCTCTTGAGTGGCCGATGGAAGAGGGTACGGGGTGGCAGAAGTCGAAGGAACAGGTTCCTCGGATGGCACTGGAGTTGCTGGGGGAGCTGGAGCGATCTCGTTTCTTCGAGTCAGGGTATTCCACCTGATCATCCTCATAGTCAAGCTCTTCGCCCATGAGGTTCTTTTCCGTCTCTTCAAACACCTCCGACATACGATCCACGTTGTCGGAATCAAGATGGCACTCACGCATGGACTGTGCCATGACGATGTCGGGTTCGACCACTATTTGGACGTTGTGAATTTGTTCTCGAGGGACCACCGAGTCCTTGGATGCTTTCGGTAAAAGCAAAGCCCTCAAATCTTCATTGGGAAGATACGGTCCAGAGACGTTCTTTTGGAAGCCTTGCACCCATTTGCGTAGCTTCTCTCTAGCGATGTCCCTTACCTCCGTGGTAGGAGGATCGTTGAACGCCTCATCGAGAAGACTCTTGCAGACTGAACAGTTCTACGGATCCAAGAATTTAAGGTCGCCTTTCTTGGCGGCGCAGGGGGTGTGGGTCCGGCACGCCTTGTGCCCGTAGAAGTCCTGGCGCTTAACTCCACAGAAGTTGCTTTCACACTTCACATACTCCTCCTGTAAAAGAAAGAGATCATGAGTACATGGAAGGCATAAGAATGACTTACATTACTCTAGACTTAAGAATAACTTAATCTATAATAGCATATTGATGTTCAAGATTAATGAGCAGGAAGGGAAGTAGATAGACACATACTTGTGAATCCCGCCCAGTCGGTTACTGTAACCTTATCCGTAGACAATTCCTTTGGACCCGAGGGTCTCAAATGAGGGAAAATCCGTATGGATGAGCCAAGCTAGGCTTCATAAAAAGGAATTGCCCGCAGAGTGTAAAAGGATCTGAGACCCCTCAGAGCCTTAGGGGAGAGGGGAAAATAGGATAAACCCCTTAGTATAATGTAGGTTCCGGCAATCCACTGCACTGAGATGCACAGAATATGCTGGAAATGTTATAATGTGCAATCAAACAGCATAGCCACTATATTAGTTGGTATAACAATACCTATATGGAGGTGGCCAGGCTATCTGGCTGTATCAGATTGACTGCCGGCATGTTGCCGGAAGCCGAGGAAGGGGTACATGTCCCTTAGTGCCTCATTAGGGGGCACCGGCAGACCGACGGCATGCCGGTGGCCGGTCCTGCAGGGTGGAAAACATTAAGGAAGACACAATGAGCAACCGAGATGGACAATCCCATATTGGTGACCGCCGGCACAGCGGCAGATCGCCGGAAGAGACGGCAGGCGCCGGCAGCCGAAGGCTGACGGTATGGTGAACCTTATATCAATTCATAAGATATATATATAAAGGGCGGATACCTAGACTGCTGGCAATCACTGCCGGCAGGTGGGCGGCAATCTCCGGCAGTCGGCCGGCTGTCGCTAGGTAAATATAAGGGGTGGGATGTCGGCGGAATGTTGACGGAAGGCGGCAGCCTCCGGCAGGAGGTAAGCTGACGTCAGAGAGGGGAGGTATCTTATGAATAGAGGTCACCTGAGGTAGTGGCGGTTATTGCCGGCAGTAGAGGCGGCAAGGGACCGGCACCATGATAGAGAGATAGAAAAGTAAGGAGGGATGGGAGGGGTAATATCCTATACCCCTCCGGCATCCCTCCGGAGAGAGTGCACTCATGATAGGAGTAGGTACTCCTAACATCCGGCGGCAGTGGGCCGACAGACGGCCGGGAGCCTGAGGTAACCCAAGGGAGGGATAGAGAGCACTCAAAGAGGGGGAATCCTCCGCCGGCAGGACCGCCACCGGCAACCACCCTTATAGAACCCTATGAAGGGTATGTGTACCAGAGCGACCAGGTCAGCAGGAAAACAAGGTTAGCCCTAACACTCCACCCAAGGAAGGAGTTTTAGGACCGAGGACAGGGGTGTGTAGGCAGGCCTCCTCCAAAGGGATAGAGTTGGGAGGGAGAAGTATGGGTATTTCTTAAATGGGTAGACTCGGTATGAGAGAGGCCACTAAGGCAAGGGAGAACACTCCCTAGGATAGGTAGCCCAGATCAGGTACAGTACTAGTGTACTGTCCTAAACTATAAAAGCCAGAGTCTGCCCACAGAGCTTAACCTAGATTAGGAGGACCAACTCCTAGGCTAGGAAAGCCTGGAAAGACACATCGGTAGTTGCAGGGAGGAAGGAGTAACACAACCAAGTGCAACTGGGAAAGAGCAGAGCCCTTCCTAATGTCTCAGGCGTGACCCTAAGGGGGGTTCATTCCCTTAGGGTAGGCTGAGAAGCGATAAATACTCCGGGTGAAAACAAGATTCCCCCTATTATAGAATAAGGGAAAAGCAAGGCTACCCAGAGGGAATTACCCGAAGGTAAGGGGAATAGGAAGCATACAAGGGTTCCTACATTATGTTAGGAGGGGGTTAGTACACAAACCAACTCAGTCCCTTGTATGGTCCCCGAAGGCAAAAACACTTACATCACAGTAACTAGCATGTTTAATAATGCCAAAATCTTCATAACTTAACTTAGGAACACTGATATATATCATGCATGAAAGTGAGCACTAGGCTGTCAAGCCTTGGGGCTAGGCTAGCAATCTAGTATAGGGTCGATCAACGACCGTAGTCTAACGAGCGCTAAAACATGATATAATGATTTCCTAGCTATGAAGACTAAATAACTAAAAATATTAATTAGTTAAAGGATCGGAGAAGGCTGTTCTGGCTAACTAAATAAAGCATGCAACGTGAACAGCGACGCCATCATGGCGCGTTCGGTATCGGCACAGCTCCACCACAAAACACAATACTTTAGGAAAAATAGAAGTTACTTTATGGCCAGAGCTTATTTAAACAATACTAGGACCTGGTACTCAGCTTTCCAGAAGAAGGCGAGGCTGAAGGTTGCGACATAACGGCGATATAAGCAGATAAAAGAGGCACTTGGGAAAAATCCGACTTAGCGTAGGAGCTACAGGCGAAAAGATGGGGACGGATGTGACCTCATTTAGCAATGGCGCCCGTTTGTTTACGTCTCGAGTACCAAAAGTAGCCATGGATGAGAGTAACTTTGGAACGGCTCCTCAGTTACTCAGCCACTTTTCCATATCGAGGTGTTAACTCTATATGGGGTGCAGATAGCTATGAGACTTGTTCATACATGCGTCCCCTGTTGATATGCGATATCCTAGAGGGAAACCTTTAGGGTACTCGCACCAGAAGTTAGAAATCTTTGATAACCTGGGAATATCCACTGTAGTTAAATATACCCTAGGAAGTTACTGAAGGAACCTTCCATCAGGACGACATGGCTTGAGCCACCCCCCCCCCAAAAAAAAAAAAATATATATATATATATATATATATATATATATATATATATATATATATATATATATATATATATATATATATATATATATATATATATATATATACATATACGAGGTCCATTCAAAAAGTATCCGACCTTGGTCCATAAAGAAAAAAAACTCTACATTTGAAATTTGTTTATTCAATCACCTTCAAAGTACTCCCCTTGGGAGTGCAAACACTTTTCCCACCGGTGCTGCCACTGCTGGTAACATTCGGATGCTGTAAAGCTCTGCTGTCTTTTTTCTAATAATTTCCCCTCTCGACTCCAAACGCTTACCTTACAGGGTTGTTTTCAGTTTAGGGAACAGCCAGAAGTCAAAAGGTGCCATGTCCGGAGAGTAGGGATGATTCCGAACAAGTGGAGTGATTTTTTTTGTCCAGATAAGCTTGGATAAGGTGGGCAGAATGAGCAGATGCATTATCATGGTGCAGTTGCCAGGTTCGCGCCGCCCACATTTCTGATCCTGTGCTTATTCCTACTTCTTCAGTAATTTCGTTGATGGTTATACGACGGTTGTCCTCCACTATTTGACAAACATTTTCGCTGAATTCTTCGATTCTGCTGGTGGATGGCCTGCCTGACCGTGGCTTGCTCTCAACTGAGGTTTGTCCATGCTTTAAGCGATTATACCACTCCTTTATCTGTGTTATTCCCATGGCTTTATCGCCATAGGCTTGCTTAATCTTCCGGATAGTTTGCACTTGTGTATCACCAAGCTTGTAGCAGAACTTAATGCAGTAGCGCTGCTCGATGTGCTCCGACATGTTGTGTAAGGACGAAAATCCGACGAGCTTGTGCTGGATGTCTGCACTCTAGCCCTCACAGGCGGGTACTGCCCCACACTAAAAATTTTAAAATTTACACACATGTGCAGTAAGAGTGCTGTCAACTCCCACAAAACTAATTAGCTGATGGTTGAATTATTTTTCCTTTTATGAACCAAGGTCGGATACTTTTTGAATGGACCTCGTATATATATATATATATATATATATATATATATATATATATATATATATATATATATATATATATATATATATATATATATATACATATATATATATGTATATATATATATATATATATATATATATATATATACATATATATATATATATATATATATATATATATATATATATATATATATATATATATATATATATATATATATATATATATTTATATATATATATATATATATATATATATATATATATATATATATATATATATATATTTATATATATATATATATATATATATATATATATATATATATATATATATATATATATACATATATATGTATATATATATATATATATATATATATATATATATATATATATATATATATATATATATATATATATATATATATATATATATATATATATATATATATATATATATATATATATATATATATATATATATATATATATATGTATGTATATATATGTGATTGTCTATCACTAACTCACAATTATAATAAAAACCGCCGTCGCCTCCTCAGACTTGTTTCGGAGAGATCATGCCCATCTTGCCCTGAAAGGTGGTGGATGTTTAAACAACCAAGACATCGTTAGGATGGTTCGAGTGTGTGAAGGAGGAAAATTGCCAATAAAACTGAAGCAAGTGAGATGATGAATGAAATATAGATCAAAAGAGAGGGAGAACTCTTTTCTTTTATTCTTTTAAGAAATGTAATCGAATATCATTTGGAAACAAATTCTTCAGCAGATATTATCAAAACTTCTTATTTAATTTTTCTAATCCTTTTTTCTGTGTGAAATCTTAATTATCGGTGGAAATGACTATTCAAATTAACATTTTCCACATAGAAATGTCATTTATTAGCATTTCAATAACAGTTCCCTCAGCCCCCCCCCCCCACACACTATTTCACACAAACACACACATGCATACATACACACTGAGCATAATATATGTAGGATCGAATAACGATAATTTCAAATACCAATCACCAAACATTGATATATGGCTTTTGTTCAAAATTTCGAGGTTGATAACGTTTAAAAATATGTGTTGATTTCATTGTTTTTATTTGGTTTCGTTCATGAGTGACTTAGCTTGGTGTGGTTGGGGTCAGCTTTTGTGTCGTGTCATGGGATACTTGGCTTGGACCTCGCAACCATATGCTTAGAGAAAATAGTTTTATTTTCTATATCAAATACATTAATTTAAGGTTGGTGATTTTAAGTGCATCAGTCAATATAATTGATGCTGTTTCAAAAATGATTGGTGAAAATAAAGTGTTCAGTGGTGCATTATCATATTAACAGGTGTAGTATATAGGATGTAGGGTATGAAAAAATACATTGTTTAGACAAATTATCTAGGAAAATTACTCACCGAGCAGGTCGCGCAGTGAGATTCCTTTCTGGTTATTGGGCCGGTCTGTCCACCACAGGAGTGCCTCACTAGTTGACTGGGATGGGGAGAACTTAATGGTTGAGCCCTCCTTGGACTCCAGGTCCCATTGGACTTTGCGGATCCGGAGCCTGTCATGCAGCACCAGTTTCTCCAAGTACACTAGGTGCCCCACTAGTCTCTGCCATTCTACTAAGGGTTTTGCATCTCCCTCAGGAGCGGTGCAGTGACCTTGTCTAGGTGGTCGAGACATTCCCGGTCGGGGAATGCCCTGGCTTCACTTGTGTACATTTCCTTCCCTAGGTACACCATTCTCGTTGACGGGGACATCTGAGACTTCTCCCAATTGAAGACGACCCCAAACTCCTCGCAGAATGCCAGGAGCTCGTCCCTCTGTTTCATCAATACTTCCTTTGAGAAGGAAAGAAGCAACCAGTCGTCCAGGTACCGCAAGAGTCTGATGCCCCTCTTGTGAGCCCACTGGGAGACCAGGGTAAAGACTCTGGTGAAGATCTGCTGTGCAGTGGACAGCCCGAAGCAGAGGGTCTGGAACTGGAGGACGTCGTTCCCACACTTGACTCAGAGGAACTTCCTGCTGGCTGGATGTACCGGGATCTGGAAATAAGCATCCTTCAGGTCCAAGGACAGCATATAATCCCTTTCTCTGATGGTTGCCAAGACAATCCAGGGTGTCTCCATTCTGAAGGATGTCTTGTGGATGAACGCATTGAGGGAGGAAAGGTATATTACTGGCCTCCAGCTGTCCTTGGCCTTCTCCACTAAGAAGAGGCGACTAAAAAAGCCTATTGTCTCCCTATCTGCCTTCTTTAGGGCCCCCTTTCACAGCATCTCCTCCATCTTCTCTTCCTGTGCTCTCCTCCGTAGGTGATCTTTTGGCTTGAGGGAGGGGGCGTCCCACCCTTTGATGAGAGGGGGAAAGTGGCCCTGGAAGGGGATGCGGTAGCCTTCCCTCAGGACTTGAATAGCTAAAGGTCGGCCCCGTGTTTTGCCCAGGTCCACCACTTCTGTGATAGGCAACCTACAACCGTGGAGTCTAAAGAGACGTGGAGTCTCTCTTCCTATCTCCTCCTGGAGAAACGGCTTTAGGGGGGGTCTGCAGCAGATGGAAGGTTTGGTGCGGCAGGAGCTGACAGTGGAGGGGCCCCCCAAGGAAGGCCGTGTTGCTTATGTCCATCCTCTCATCAAAGGTTCTGCCTGAAGCTGAGCTGGCTGAGATTGGTACAGCGGCCCAGGGCAGGAGTGTCTGGGGCGAGGCCTGGTAGGCTTCCCATAGGTGGCCCTTTGAAGAATGGCAACTTGGTTAGCCCTATATTACTTCTCAGCAATTAGATCCTCTGAGAAGAGAGACTCTCCCGACACTGTAGAGTTCCTGAGAAGATGGGGTTCCCTATCTGGAATCTTCCTGGGAAGCCAGGAACTCACTATGAGCCCACAGCTCTGAGTGAGTTCTTAGGGACCCAAACCACTTCATCCAAGGCAACCTGGACCCCATGGTCGTGAGATGGAGAGATCCTGCAGATCACATGGGGACGCTAGGAGCCACACTGCTCGCTGGGGTCTTGCTTCGTCGGCGCTTGTTTCTACCCAAAAAACCTGTTTCTGCAGGAGTGTCTCGAGGAGGATCTACAGGTCCTGGCCCGATGGCTCTTGAAGGGTGAGACTATCTCTACAGACGGTGACCTGGACCTACGACTCTTCTGGCCATAGTCCTCCGTCCTGTTCTAACGAGGAGAAGAGAGGTCCCTCGTCCTCTGGGCTGGAATAATTTCGGTGACGGGCCTGTCTACCTTTGACAACTACACTGGCTGGCCAAGCACAGACCAGAACGACTAAGGATCCCTATGGGGAGACATTAAGGGGTTGATGGGGGGGGGGTCCCCATCCAGGAGTTCCACTGCTGTCCGGGGAACTAGAGAAACACTCATGAAACGACAACGATGGTGGAGGAGTGGCTACTCTACTTATATGGCCTGTGTGGGCCCACGTGATCTAGAGAGGCTGTCCGTGAAGTGGCCTGGGCACCCACGTGACCTCTTGAGGCAGCCAAGACAGCTGGGAGTCCTATGTGGTCCAGCATGGCCGCCCTTGTGACATCCTTGGTCCCCACGTAGTTCGTTGAGGCAGCCAAGGTGGCTGGAAAAGCTACGTGGTCCAGCGCAGCTGCCTGCGAGACAGCCTGGGCACCCACATGTCCCTTCGAGGCAGACGAGGCAGTTATTAGGCATACGTGGTTCAGCTAGGTCACCCCCGAAACGGTCTGGGCTTCCATGTGGCCCGTTGAGGCACACGAGATGGCTGGAAGACCTACATGGTACAACGAAGGCAAGAGAGAACCTGCGGCCGCAGCTATCTTGGTTAACACTTCTCTCAAAGGCGAGCCTTAAGGCCCAAAAGTTCCCAAACGACATCCAAACTCTCATCTACGGACTGCTTTTGGGAAGCCGAAGGCTACAAGGTCGACATTGTTCCTCCTGTCGAAGGAAAATCGGCTGTTCCCTTGGGCGAACCAAGGTTAACATAAGGAATCGGAGGGCTCCGGTCGATGATGCCCTTGACAAAGACCCTGAAACCCTACTTCCCTTCGAAGGAGAGCAGTCTTTCTTGGACTTCTTCTTCTTTGTCGACACCACAGTCCATTGCCAGTCAGGTCACATAACACATTCAGGACAGGTGTCCTCACGAACACAGACTCGACCCCGAAATGAAGTGCACAATGAGTGAGGATCTATCTCCACGTATGAGAAAAAAGCCCTACAGGACTTATCACAAACACCCGGAAAACAACGTTTCACACGCCCAAACTTCATGCTGAATGGAAAGCAAGTAACACAATCACAAACACAACGTGAGAAGGAAACTCGGAGCGAAACACAAAGGAAACAAAGGTCCGATACGAGATGAGATAATCCCCCAGATCTCCTAAGGAAGTTCTAATTAATTATATCGCAACGGATATATATATATACATATATATATATATATATATATATATATATATATATATATATATATATATATATATATATATATATATATATATATATATATATATATATATATATATATATATATATATATATATATATATACAATATATAATGTATAAGGTTGTGAAAGGATAAGGGAAAACTGTTGGAGTTTGTACTTTCGTCCTACTGATATTAACAGATTATTTGGTGGAAACTGAACAAGCCTATCGGTCAGTTCACATGTAATTATTATTGCCCATCTTATATCCTGACTTATGCCTTATCGGAGTTAATGTATCGAGATACAATAAGGACCAAGACGTGTCTTTCATATCCTACTAAAAACTATCTTATGGTAGCAGAGCTTTGGCACTGACCACAGTGCCTAGAGTATACTTGAAATCAAGAATTATCTGCAAGATAGGGAATGAGAAAATGTTCAACAGGTGAATTCTACGAATGGAGGTTTCGTGGTAAAAGTGAAGAATCCGAACTGTAATGGCGTGAGACTTAAAAAGATTATTTTACTTATTGTTGAATATAATCTTCTTCTGCTAGCGTGCTTTTTTTTCCCCATTGGCCCGTGAAACTCGGACTCTGAATTGATTCTTATTGAAAGGAGGAGATTAACCAGCCCAATGACTCAAACTTGAGTCTTACTGAGATGGACAAGTTAAGATTGGGAAGAAAAAATATTATCTATACTAATGTTAAGCGAGTTAATAAAGTAAAATATATATTGATTGTAAAGGATAAAGGTATATAAATTGAGGTAAAACTATGTGATACATATAAATTTAAATATCTATAAAACCTACGTTTCTTAAAAAGAGTTAAAATCATAAAAATAGGAATATTCTCAGTGTGATAAAAGGTCAATAAAACCTTTCTCAAAATAAAACCATTCTCTCTCTCTCTCTCTCTCTCTCTCTGTCTCTCTCTCTCTCTCTCTCTCTCTCTCTCTCTCTCTCTCTCTCTCTCTGTCTCTCTCTCTCTCTCTCTCTCTCTCTCTCACAGGAACTCTACAGTCACTAAAAATATTACTATAGTGGAAATAAAGTCACACTCATTGCCCTTGGATACTGCTTCACAAGATGTTCACATCAAATACCCATATGTCAGTTTTGTGTGACCTATGTGCAGTGTAATCTGACTTCTCTCTTCCTTTCTCTTTGCAGTGACTATTCTGATAGATTCATTATTATTGTTATTATTATTATTATTATTATTATTATTATTATTATTATTATTATTATTATTATTATTATTATTATTATTATTATTATTATTTTTACAAGCTAAGCTATAATCTTAGTTGGAAAAGCAAGATGCTATAAGTGTAAAGATACTTGTGGTAGAATGATATTTATAATAGCTTCAAGTCTTCTATATTTTCAATTATTATCTTAAAAGTTATGCTGAGTAGTTATTGTCATTAATTGTATCATTGCCTCTAATTACTTTTATAACTAAGACACCCAGGAGAAGGGGTGCAGGTAAAATTCTGTTTTTTTCTTTCTTTCACTGAGTGAACTTTGCTGAACATCGACCTTACAAATTTCAGTTACAGAGTTAGTAAACAAAATTGGGAACAAAATAAACTCTCTTGAAGATTGCGGCCATGTAACCGTGGACTAGAACTTCACAATTTGGCTGTGGGTTGCGGAATCCATGAGTCCCTAAATCAGGCAGGAAGGGAACTCGGTTTAACACTGGTGTCCTCATAAATGGACACGTACCTCCTACCTCGTCTGAGGCACGAGTTGAGGAATTCATCCACTTTTCGTGTTTAAAGACAAAAGGGTATCTCCAACTGGACTCCTCTCCTCCTTCTTCTGGCGGCCAACTGTACCGCATTTCTTGAAGTTGATTAATTTTCTGTCACGTCACCACTGGGTATGGCGACCACGCCCCAAGCTGGAGGAGAAGGGGGAAACTTTCACTGTGTTTGCTGGTGATAGAAGAGCTCTCTTGCTACCTCGCAAGGGTTTAAATAGCCAATAGGATGTCACGTTTCGTGACTGTTCCTGTGTTTTATTGGTCCCCTCTTCTAACGTAATGTTAACGTCATTAATCGTGTTTGACAACTGTTTTACCCTTGACAAAAGGAAAGTAGCCTCTGAATAATCACAGTACAGTATATAAGCCCTTAGGCAAAGAAGAATATCTTTTTAATCTAAGTTTTGTTAGGTGTATGAGGACAAGGCAAACGTAGAAAGCATAGGCCAGCGGATTTGGTGTTTGTGTAGGCAAAAACAAAATGAGCCATAACCAGAGAAAGGGATCCAATGTTTTATTGTCTGGCAGGTGAAAGCGCACATTAACTCTCTTGCAATAGTATCTCAACGGTTGGCTGGTGCCCTTTCCAGCCAACTACCTAATCCACTGATCTTATCACTTGGAGGCTATAAAATGCTTCAATTTGGTTATATAATCTTTCACGGGTAGTGTAAAATTTTGCTTTATTGAATTTTCTTGAAGATTTAGCTGCATAATCTATTTACATTACCCATAATCCCAAAATGGGCAGGAATTCAACATACTTCTATATTTATCCCATGGGAGTATAAACTGTCAAGAAGCTATTTAGTTTTCAATACCATTTGATTGTTATGAGTGTAACACTTTAGGACTTTTATGTCATTTCTTGAATCAGTATAAATCACAAACTTATGATATTCTCTACGTTTAAAAGATTTAATAATCTCAAATGCTGATATTATGGCTGATAGTTTGGAGGTAAATACGAAAGCTATACTAGGGTATGAGACCTGACTGATTTTGTCTGAAAATACTGAAGTAAAACCAGCACTAATAGAAAATTTAAAACCATTAGTATGAATAGTATAATGGGGTCTTTTCCTTCGAATATGCTGCAAGGCAAGTTATTTATAGTGGTTAGAGTATGACTATATTTCTCAGTGAATGTTTCAGTAATGTGTTAACCACCCTTCAAACTGATCGAGTAAATTGGAGGTTGGAAACAAATGATGCTTTGAAGCAGCAATAAACCAGGTAGATACAAGATATGAAGTGTAAATTTTCGGACAATGTAAAAAATATTTTGGAAAAGAAGGCAAAAAATATTTTGCTTGCCGGATCATGGTTCGATTCCCGGCCGGTCTTAAGCTCTTGTCTTTGTGGGATTTCGCCTAGGGTTCTGATCCCGAGGTCGTTAAGAGAATCCAGACATTAATGTATCCAAAAAATATATGGCTTATTTGAATATGAAAAACACGTCTAAATGTGCGAAAAAAAAAATTATCATTAATCGAATGCCAAGTAACAAACTATTAATTAGCTACGATGGTGAAGATGGGTTGATTTCAATTCTAAGTACAAAACACCTAAATTCGATAGGTATAAGTATAGAAGAATTGTCATTGACTTTTATCTCTCTTCGTGGCCAAGTGGTAGACACTGTCTATACAAGCTTGCCGGACTAGGGTTCGATTCCCGGCCGGTTACAAGCTCTTGTCTTTGTGTGATTTCACCTGGGGCTCTGATCCCGAGGTCCTTAAGAGAATCCAGACATTAATGTATCCAAAAAATATATGGCTTATTTGAATATGAAAAACACGTCTAAATGTGCGAAAAAAAAAAATTATCATTAATCGAATGCCAAGTAACAAACTATTAATTAGCTACGATGGTGAAGATGGGTTGATTTCAATTCTAAGTACAAAACACCTAAATTCGATAGGTATAAGTATAGAAGAATTGTCATTGACTTTTATCTCTCTTCGTGGCCAAGTGGTAGACACTGTCTATACAAGCTTGCCGGACTAGGGTTCGATTCCCGGCCGGTTACAAGCTCTTGTCTTTGTGTGATTTCACCTGGGGCTCTGATCCCTAGGTCGTTAAGAGAATCCAGACATTAATGTATCCAAAAAATATAAAGCTTACTTGAATATATATATATATATATATATATATATATATATATATATATATATATATATATATATATATATCAGTGTATATGTATGATATATATATGTATATATTTACACACACACACACGCACACACACACACACACACACACATATATATATATATATATATATGTATATATATGTATATATATATATATATATATATATATATATATATATATATATATATATATATATATATATATATATATATATATATATATATATATATATATATATATATATATATATATATATATATATATATACAGGGTGTCTCAAAAAAATGTACTCACTCTTTGAATGACGAGAAAACCTTTATTTATGAACATAGAGCGAAATGAAATAGTATCGAATACATGAGACAAATGTTCAAATTGATGACTATTATAAATGTACTCAGTCTTCTTTTGTGTTGCAGATATCCTGAATTACTGAAGCTATGGCAGGAAATCAACTTAGTTCCGAAGAAAGAAAGTTCGTCCTGAAATGCTATTGGAAGACCGAAAACGCCACTGAAGTGCAACGCCGGTTCACAAATCAATTTGCAAAACCGCCAATAATGGTCATCAATTTGAACATTCGCAAACATGATTCTTCAAACACATTTGTCTCATGTATTCGATGCTATTTCATTTCGCTCTATGTTCATAAATAAAGGTTTTCTCGTCATTCAAAGAGTGAGTACATTTTTTTGAGACACCCTGTATATATATATATATATATATATATATATATATATATATATATATATATATATATATATATATATATATCCCCTTACATTCAAGAGGAAAGTGAGTATTCATATTCTGTTGAGAGGTGGAAACCCCAAGATGTTCACCCAGTCTCCCCTTACACATATCCCACTTGACAATATCCCTCCATCCAGACGACTACCTAAGAAGCTTATCTTTGCTCTAACGAAAAAAATCAAGTGAAAACTGATTGATTGATAAGTGATTCAATTGGATAAGAAACCCATGATCCTTGCCAAACAACTTTTGATATTTCTAATTCTGTTCTTTTGTTTACAGTGAAGGAGAGACGATGACTAACAGAACAGGTATTAAACTTCTGGCTATTATCATTCTCGGCATCTGTCTGATCATCAGTTTATGGACAATTTCTTTAGATTACAGAACAACTCCAGGTGAGAACCATTGCTACCAAGCAAGAACACCAATATGTTGCGACAAATCTTATCAGACGCTAAAATCAAACTAGAAATTTCTTTTTTAGCGGATTTTTGGGTGATTTCACCCTTTATGAATTTTATCACTTCAAACAATTGCGTTGATTGTATGTAGATGAAAGTGAACATATTGCAATCATCTGACGACTTTACATCAATTTCACTTACAAGCCAAAAACTCCTAAGAAGATAATACAAGCAAAAATTATTTCGTAGAAAATTAATTCCACTAAAAATTATCGTTTTTCATAAATGACTATTCATGATTTTCAATATAAAATAATGCTAAAACCCTCTAGGATTTCAATATATAACAAAGTAGTTCATTATATGTTCTAAGTTTCGTATCTTAATACCTGACAACAACTTGGAATCGGAATTCGAATTAAAAGTCCTATTTGTATAGACTGAAAAATTACAGTCTTTTAAAATGGTAAGAGAGGAGCCCCATCTGTAAAATGTAGCCTTTTGAAATGGAAGGAAATACATCGATTGTTACAGGGCACACCTACGTCCTAAATTCTAACATTCCACCAGTGAATAAAAAAACAAAAATCATTGATGGCCATACAGTAACGTAACTTTAGTAGAAAAATATACCAAATTCCAAGCTGTTCTTAAAGACCCTCTTAAAGAGAAAGCTAATTTAAATTAACGCTGTTCGGGAGAATTTGAGTAATATGATTCCAATCCATTTTACCGAAATATTTCAGAAGTCGATCCCAGCAAGACTGGGGAGATTTTGGTGCCCTGGAAGAAACAATACTGTGCCGATGATAGTGCATATTCCACAGGCAGTGATACTTTACAGCACATCCCCTCGATGCAAAGGTAATGGAAATGTTGTCTTTAGGAGTTAGGATGTTGAATTAAAAGAAAATAAAAATAAAGGAAAATATTCAAAGTATAAGGGCCGGGAAATTATTAATAAATCAAAAGAACAGAAAGGTTTTCTATTTGGAATTAAATTCAGAAAAAAAGGATTAATGGGCAAACGGTAGACTGAGGGACTTTTTTAAAGAAAAAAAAAAAAAGGAAAATCCTCGTGTTAATGAGTATCAAGTTGCAACGTTGGGTTTTAGACAAAGTGAAACGATTTCTATTATTATTATTATTATTATTATTATTATTATCATTATTATTATTATTATTATTATTATTATTATTATGATGATGATGATGATGATGATGATTATTATTATTATTATTATTATTATTATTATTATTATTATTAGTTTAACATCATAACAGGAATAATGAACAACAAGTCGGAAGCAAGCCTTGAGTAGATATTGATGCCCAATAAGATGTGTCATGTTAAAGGTTTTCAGATGATACTGTATAAATTGGGGACAGTGAAGGGAAACTGCAATAACATACAAGAAATTAAGTATTTTTAATAGAGAGAAGTTGTAAGTAAAGAAATATTATCCATGAATGTTGTGGAGATCGTGGTGAGTGGGAGGTAAGGGTAATCATTTCTTTAGGCTTTTAAATTCAAAGGGTTGGTTGAACCAGTTTACCTTTACGGACGAGGAATGTGAACACAAATCTGAACAGTGGTAAATGGTTGAAAACGTAACGACAAATTGTTTGAGTGGATTACATGGCATGAAAATGTCAGGATGGTTCAGTCAAAGAATGGAAAATGATAGTTTCAAGTACAGGTGAACACAGAAATTCCTAGTACACATCACTCTGAGGAAGTAGACCCTGTCATACCATTACCGAACAGAGTTTTTCTGTCCATAGCCACCTCGACCACTGATGCCCAGGAACGGATCCAGGGGGTTGGAGGTGGGGGGGGGGGGGTTGATGGTGGGATGCACCTTCCCCGGTCCTAGAAAGAAAAAATACACT
Organism: Palaemon carinicauda; assembly: GCF_036898095.1. Classification (NCBI taxonomy): domain Eukaryota; kingdom Metazoa; phylum Arthropoda; class Malacostraca; order Decapoda; family Palaemonidae; genus Palaemon; species Palaemon carinicauda. The sequence continues at coordinate 36,410,174 of NC_090734.1, read as the reverse complement.
CACACAGGTATATATATATATATATATATATATATATATATATATATATATATATATATATATATATATATATATATATATGAATTTGGTACGATTTTATTTCTGAAAAAAAAAAGGAATTTATAAATAGAAGTAGAGACGCCTATCAGCAGGTAATGATTACGGTGTTGCCACTCCTCGTATTTTCCTACTCCATCCAGTAATTTTGGATTGGATCTAGTAGTCTGATAGTAGTAGTAGTAGTAGTAGTGGTATTTTTTTTATTTAAAATCAGACAAATCCCTCCAACATCAGTGATTTACTCATATTTTCAGTCCATGATTAATTAACTGTAGTAATTAATGCAAAGGAAAATATGCACTCAATGTCAACTGATTTATGAATATCTAATCAGAGAAGAAGGTGGAATGGACGAATCATTATGGGAAAAGATGGATTTGTGTGAGAGGGTGTTATGTGAGATGCCCGTACATTTACGGGAATCAAACAAGTATAAGCACCGGCTACACCGTATCACCATACAATATAGAGTATTGTAAACGGTTACTGGGATAGGAGGGAGGTTCGTTATGGGATCAATGGGATAGGGGAAGGGTAAGGACCCCCTGCACTTATCCTAAGAGAGAGAGAGAGAGAGAGAGAGAGAGAGAGAGAGAGAGAGAGAGAGGTCCAAAATACACATGCTGTTTCTGTAATGAAATACTACTAGATTTGTCTGATTATAAAAACAAAAAATACTACTATTACTGCTACTACTAGACTACTAGATCTAATCCAAAAATACTGGATGGGGTAGGAAAATACGAGGAGTGCCAACACTGTAATCATTGCTTGCTGATAGGCGTCTTTT
>NC_090734.1:36404324-36406824 GCF_036898095.1 Palaemon carinicauda | reverse complement strand
ATAGCCTATCGGTGAAAGAATAAAAGGAAATACGTAAAATGCGAGAAAAATGATGAAAAATTAAAATAAAATATTCTGAGAGCAGTAACAACATTAAAAGAGACCTATCACATATTAGCATTAAAAAGAGACTTCCGTCAGGCTGTTTAACATAAAACCGTTTGCTGCAAGCTTGAATCTCTGAAGTTCCAACGAATCAATTACGTAATTAGGAAGATCACTCCAAACATTGGTCACAGCTGGAATAAAACTTATTGAATAAAGTGTAGTATTGAACCTGGTGATGGAGAAGGCATGGTGATTAGAATTAACTACATACCCAGTATTAAGAATGGGGTGGTACTATTGATGCAAAGAATGGTTAGAATTATGCAACATGCATATTATAAAAAAAAAACAAAAAAAAAAAAAAAAAACAGAACGACAGCGCTAGAGACCTTTATCTAGATCAGGAAAAATAAATAAAATACACCATAAGCTTCTGTCCAACAAATTGTGATGAGATTAAGCAGTTGAAGAGACAAACCCAATGCGTTTCTCAAAAGTGAATTCGGTATCAAGAACCACGCTTAGAATTTTAAGTCATACAGAGTTTATAAAAAAAAAATTTCAGTGATGAGATCCGGATATGCGGAGCCAGTGTCCTAGTCCTATATGAAAATATACTTTGAGTTTTGTTAGGATTCAACTTCAAGCCCCATAATTTGCAGCATGCACTAATTTTAGCTAGATCTACATTATGGAATTCAGCAACCTCAGATCTACAGCCAGGAGATGGAATTGATCCAGAGGGAGTAAAAACCTTTATATATGCAACGAGCTTGTTTTCTAGGCCAAACCACATGCCATGTGTAAATAGTATGAAAAGTAATGAGCCAAGAACATCACCCTAAGAAACATCCGCTATCACATTCCCATGTTTATTAGGGTGTCCAGCACGTTAACACCAAATCTTTGTAATCTATTACTGAAAAATTCAATAATGATGCCAAGAAAAGACCCACCTACTCTCAACTGTTTAATTTAGAAATCAAAGGCCTCATAATTAACATGGTCTATAGCAGTATTAAAACCATAGCCAATCATACGATCCTCTTGACCACAATCAATGGATATGTGTACAGCATCAGAAATTGTAAGAAGGAAATTGAGAGGTAATCAGCTGGAATTGGGATGCCATAAACACATTTCTATAATAGAATAACATTACTAATTCTCCAAGTGCTAAAAGAATCTATTTTTATTAACTTGCAAAAAACGGAATCTGCAGTCTTTATATAAAAAAAACAGGAAAATACTACTTGGGGATACATCTCCATAAGCATCAAGGTCCATATTTACACGAGACCGAAAAGCTAACCTAGTTAGTTTTACCCTCAGGGAAACAGGAATGAGTTTCTCATTACTCTGCTTAATGTCAAACTCATCAGCCAAAAGGATTGCATTTTCCTTTCATCAGCGAGTGACAAAGCCCTCTGGTTCAATTACAAGAGGAACTGTTATGTTTACACCATCAAAGAGTGCAGAATTAAGGATAGTTCACTACTCATGTTCCTGGGTTGTAACAGAGAGTACTATAATTTACAATAACCTTAAAGATGGGAAATTATTAAACAAATTAGTTACGTTTCTTAGAATTCGAGTGGTTAAAACATAAAAACATCTATTTCAAAAATCTTTGGGGCCGATAAACAGAATCGTAGTGACAATTCTTCATAAATGTGACCTAGAAAGGGGCAGTATGCAAAGATGTCTATGTTGTATGGCATTATTGCTAATACCTACATACGCACGCAAGGAAAAAACAAAATAATAATTTCCTAGGATACTTTTTATTTTGTTTAAATTTCCACCCATTATTAGACTCTTTTTGATACTACTGTGCAAAAAAAGTTCTATTGTAAACAAACTGTTATGATTTCAAAGCAACTGTAGGCCGTGAAACTTTTAGGATATTTTTTTAAATATTTCTGAACATCCTTTACCTTCACTTCTTCCTAGATTACACTACCGTAAGTAGTATTAGGTAATATAGTTAGTTCTAAAAGTGTTGTCTTCTCCATCATACGCTTCATTACTACACAGAATTCTAAAAGTTTTATTCTAGCCATGACCAGACTGTGAGATAATTTTCTAATGAGGCAGTAGAATCATTTGAACTTGTGGAGTTCAAACTTATATGTTAAACAGGCCGATGTAAGTCTCTCTTCAAAGTTTATACAGGTGCATGATATATTTTAACGTTGTTGATGATCATAAGGTATTTTAAATTCTTTTTCAAAACTTTTCATATAATTCATAAACTTCATTATTTTCCTTCCTCACTGGGCTAATTTTTCCCTATTGGTGTCATTGGGCATATGTTTAGATAGAGTTTTGCTATTTGATGATGATATTAAAAATAGTAAACACAATGATTCTGTATCAAGGTTCCTGCAATTCAATACAGATTATAGAAATTACAGGTAATGAGTCTAAAATTTTAACAATAATTATAAAA
>NC_090734.1:36384324-36399324 GCF_036898095.1 Palaemon carinicauda | reverse complement strand
TTTTTCTTTTATTAAGAAATATGCCTTTACAAATTATATTTTACATTTTTCTATATATATTAGAGTATCTATTATGATATAAAAAAATTACAATTTTATTATTTTCTAAATAGGTTTTTAAGTTAGAAACATACTGATCTGTGAAAATATTTTTAACATGATTCGTATATCCAATAATATTTACATTCAATGTACTTAACAATTTATTCTTTATACACTTAATAATTTGCTGAGCAGCACATATTCCCAATTGTCTTGCCATCCAGATACTTGAAATAAAATCCATTATCATTACCATTGCTGTATTTTCATCCCTTTTTGAGTTAGCTTCAAAAACTAGTTTTATAATTCTTAACCTGTTATTATTCAATTCACAACATTTTCTAAGCAATTCGAATACTCAGGAAAAACAAATTCTTAACTAAAGAACAGAAATATACCAAATGCATATTAGTTTCTATGTATCCATAACCGCCTATCATTTGTACTTAAAATTACATGAACATGCTTAAACAAGATTTCTCTACTTTTATTTTGTATATATCTATTATTGACATATTCCCAAATTAGTTTCCAGTTGAATAGTGGATACAATTTTTCAATATTTGGAACATATTCACTGTTTTTCATTTAATGTTAATATACCACTTTCGTTCTCATCTGTGGATATGAGGTCATGTTATTAGCACTTTGTAATATGTTTATCATACTTTCATAAAAACTAGGTGTAAAAATAGTGCAATCCTGATGTTGGCATTCATTTTCTATAAGGTACGTAGCTCATACTTTACAATAATAAACAATTATTTGGTAACCAAAACAACGATCTTTTAAACATTTTAGAAATGTGCTAAACATGATTGACCTCGCCTTACACTAGATATCAATAACTCCATAGCCACCTCTTAATTTGGACAAAAACATAGTTTTCCTTGCTACAGGTTCACAGTTGCTGCTCCACAAATATTTGAATATACTTTTCTGAATTCGTTTTACATAATCCACTGGAGCTGGGTATACATGTCCCGTATACCACAATTTTGCAAGAATTTTACAATGTACAATTATTGCTCTTTGAAACTTTGTTGATTTTCGGTTATGATAGATCCCAATAATTTTATTTATGCTACTTTCTAATCTATTCAGATTGAAATCTAAACTCTATTGATAATCGTTGCTCTGATACATTCCTGATATTTTACAACAACTTGTCAATACTTTTAAACCATAATCTACCCATGCTACCCTCTCTTTCCAATTACAAACACCAAAAATTTAAGTTTTCCCTCTATTGAGAACTGCACCTGAAGCATTCTCATTCTCTATGATAACATTGAAACATTCCTCTAGTGCCATAACACAAGTAATAATTATAACTGAGTCGTCTGCATAAACTAGAAATAATACATGCATATCATTTGGCAATTGTAAACCATAATTAAACAGCCTCTTCTTAATCATTCTGTAAAATACTTCCTGATAAATGGTACAGGGCATCATAGAATATGGACAACCTTGCCTTACAGATTTATTGACAGGAAAAGGGTCAAAGATATGACCATTTATACATAATACACTTTCAGCACCTGAATATAACTTATAAATCCAATTAACAACATCGTTATCAACCCCAAAGATTTGTAGTATTCAAAATAGAAAATTATGATCGACACGATCAAATATCTTGACTAATCCAAGTCCATCAAGGCTGGATTAGTTTAATTTTCATTTAAATATAATATTAAATCTCTAATATAAAAGTTCAAATTGTTAATTTATCTATTTTCAACACAAAAAAATTGCTCCTGTGATATCATCAAATGTGAATCCTTTTTAATCCGTCTTGATATGATTCTTGTTATTATCTTAAAATCAGCATTTAACATTGTCAAAGATCTCCAGTTATTAATTATATCTAAATCCCCTTCCTTCGGTATGATGGATATAACCCCATTGTTCATCTTTGAAACATTTTTGTTCCGGAACACAAACATTATCATTTCAATAAAATCCCCTTTAACAATATTCCACATTTCTTATAAAACTCAACCAGCATTCCATCTATCCCCGGGCTTTTGCCATTTTTTCATGCCCCGAATGGCATCTAACATTTCTGTTTCACTGATGGTTTTTGTTAATATTGCATTATGTTCATCTCCTGTAATTTTCTCTATGATATTCAAGAACTCATTTTGCCTATCCATATGACATTCTTCTTTCCTGAATAGATTCTCTAAATATTCTCTAACATAATACATGATGGCTTTTGGGCTTATTATTTCACTCCCATCATTTCTTTTTATCTTACTTAAAAAAAACAATTGCCCCTTTCTCTCTTCCAAGTAGATACGCCGATACCTGCTCCCCTTTCAAATGGTTTTAAACTTTATCCCTGACCTTTACACCTTTACATATTTCCCTTTGAATATCCTTTATTCTTGTTTTCACCCGATTTCCAATATCAAGATTACCAGGCTCTAATCTAGATTTCCCCATTAACTGATATTTTAGCAGATTTAACAGACTGTATTTTTGTATATTTACTGGTTTTCAGCATTTAATGAAGAAATTCTTAAGTTAATTTTTTGCAAATTCCGTCCACAAAATTATATTGTCAAAATTACATTTCTTTCCTCAAATAAATTCCCAGCATATAGTAGAATTATCTGCGGTAATATCCTTTTAAAGTATACTACACTTCAAGTTCCAGTATCCCTTCCCTTTTTTTACAATATTTTCTAATCTTAAGGATAATTTTACATCACAGTGATCTGACCAACTGAAAGGAACTGTATGAATGTTAAAAACATTATTTTGGAAATCTTTGACATAAAACCTATCCATTCTAGAACCATAATTCTCTCTTAGAAAACTATTTTCAGTTTGGTGATTTATGATTAACCAAACATCCTTCAATTTTGATCTATGTTTTAGGTCCAGAAGCAATTTTGACAGATCATTATCAGGATTTGAGCAATCTTTCATGTTTGTAATGCTATTCCAATCTCCACCCATTGTTATATTTCTAATATTGTTTCTTAAGAAATATAAAATATCACTGCCAAAAAAATTTTCTCTTTCTCGTTTTTTATCACTGCCTGAAGGAGCATTCATAATCTGAATTCGATCATTTGAAACTCTATATACCGCACTTATAACGAAACAATTTACATCAATTTCTAAATTTAAAATTTCCACACTGGATGTGTTATTAACAAGTATAGCTAAACCTCCTTTATGATTTTGAAAATAATTTATGAGAATCTGACCAAATTTTTTAGGTATCATATGAAGTTTATACAAAAACATTTAATTAATTAACTTCATCTGATTATTTACCTTATTCAACTCATTTACATTTATTGTGGCAATATTTAACATGTATGTATTGAATGTCAAAGTATTAAAGGGGAAAAGATTAATATAGAAACAAAAAGTGTAACAATGCTTTGGTTTTTTAAAACGATTTCTATACATGTTGTCCGAGGAATCACTTTCATCCGAAATATCAAATTTTTTCGTGTCCATTGCCTTATCCTCTTTAAGTTATTCGTAATTCATTGCCAACATCCTGTTTAGTATGCCAAGTCCCACTTTTCTTATCAACATTTGGTAGAACCCGAGTTACATCTAATTCTAAAGCAGAGATAAATCAGCTGATAAATCATTTCCGGTCCTTCTCCTATTCAGTTTAATTTCTGGGAATTCTTCTTCACTTAACATGGGTTTACTCATTTCATACTCACAATCCTTTATCATGTGTCCTTCTTCTCCACATCTATAGCATGTACGTAGTTGTCCATTATAAATAAAGGACATAGCATGACCATAGGTTGTAATGGAAGAAGTTATATTTTCCTTTAACCACATTGCAGCCGTCTGAACACCCGTTAATAATCCTTTAAAGGGGCCATATGAAAATCTGTTTTTTCTTCTATCCCCAACTTTTCCATATTTCAACAAAACTATAGTTGAAACATCATCTGGCATTCCTTATTGATACGTAGGTTATAGATGAACTTAGATTCTAGACTTGAACAATTCCACTCTTGTCTGAACTAAATTCCTCGTCTTCATATCTCTCCATCAGTTTCTTAAATATGCTAGGTACCACTTTTACTTTTACTCTATTTCTACTCACTGACTGCAAACCTATCACTTCATCCAGGGCAAGTCGCATTCTCTTAATAAGGGCGTCACTCACTATTTTCATAGTCCTGGTAAAGTTTTACTGTATTACAGATTCTCATTTCGAACAGAAAATATATGTTTTCCTGTAGGAAATGACGTGATTTAACAGAATTTGACCTTCATCTCAACCACAAACAACAGAACAACCAGTTCAACTAACTTCAATTAGCCGAACTGGTTGCTGTTGTTGCGGATGAAATGAAGTTGAAAACCAGTTAAATCACGTTAGTTTTTACAGGAAAACATATATTTTCTGTTAAAATGTTTAAATAAATTGGTTCTTGTTCTAATTCCGTCCTTACTTCACTCATCAAGAACGTGTGTACTGTGCACGATAACATTAGCAATGTTACGCTAATGTAAGCAACGTTACACTGACATTGCTAACGTTAGCAATGCTACGCTAATATTAGCATGTGTATTTTAAAGCATTTTTCCATATACCCTTTGCACAATATATAAAAGGGTACAAAAGGGTTCAGAATCTAACAAACCCACCTAACCTAACCTAGTAGTTCCCAGGTCACAACCCCTAGCAGGGGGCAAGCACCCGGACCCACTTCCTAGGTCACAACGCCTAGCCGGGGGCAAGCCCCGGACCCTCTTCCCAGGTCACAAACTTTTACTGGCGAGTGGTAATGTTGAGCTACGCACAATAAAAACATTCAAATTAAAGAAATCACTGAATTACTTTTATGACCCAGACGACGAAACTTGTGAGTCACCGAGGTGTTGAGACTGTGACGTCTTAACTTCTATGAACAGCATTAGGGGCACTGTAAACGTTGAGGTATTACATTATGTGATTTAAGGAACTTATCAACATTGGTTGACGTATCAAAAAACTCCACGTTAAATTTAGCAAATGCTTTTAAGTATTCCTATAACTTCCATCTCAAAATACGAAAGAAAAACCTCACTTGAGATAACAAAGACCTGACTAGAAAAAAGGTTTCCACAGAAAAGGATTTGTTGGAAGGGGAATGAAGAGTCTACTTGAAGAGATAAGGGAACGGGGTAAGGAAATATCAACCCCTACCCCCTGAGCAAATTTTCCATACGTATGGGTTCGTGATTGGTAAAACGGAAAAAAAATAGAGTCTAGAGAGTAAACATGATTGAACTAAAATGGGAAAGTTGTCTGAGCAAGTATTTATGTGAAATCGGGACGTGACAAGGTAATAAAATGTATAAAAGTAATATAGCAAGATAAAATGGGGTGTATGATAAATAATATTTAATGGCATATAAAATGACGTGATTTTATATGGTATCAGATAATAAAACGAGTAATATTGGGGTCAAACGTAATATGTATACGAGGGTATTACATAAAAGGAATGGTATAGTTGTACTGGATCAAGTCATATACTTGAATAAAGAGGGTGAAGTCTAATAGTTAAATTTGGTGGGCAGAGAAGAAGAAATCCTATTGGTGGAGAAGGAGTCTATGCGCAGGGGGGAGGAGTTTATGCGCAGAAGGTCGAAACCTGCTATGTACAAACGAACGAACGAGAGCGACTACAACCGACCAGGAAAATGGCGAAAAATAAATGAAAAACGCTACTACTATGTTAGCATGTTACGCTAACATTGCTAATGTTAGATTACGCAGCTCAATATTGCTGTATTTTTTCATCGGTTTATCATACATCCAAAAATGTAATGCATAAAGAAGAAAAGGCTTGTTATACCATTACATACAGTTTCCCCAGTATGTTTTTTCCACACATATATATATATATATATATATATATATATATATATATATATATATATATATATATATATATATATATATATATAATTTCTGAAAATATTTATTTGCGACTGGAACGAGTGTCATTTTTTAAGAGAGCGGAATTTTTTCTATAGTAGAAAGTAATTTCTTTCTAGATTACATTGCCCTGTAAAACAGAACAATAATACCGGATAAACTGTAAATTGCAATCCAAAGGAGTCAGTCCTCCTCACCAGTGCTGAAAACGTCCCATTTTTCTGAAGTTTATTTTTCCCTCAGTAGATGGCGGTAGTGTCGCCCAAGCCCGACCGAGATTTGCTCATGCCAATTACTTTCGATCATGTTTACTTAATATAGGGCTACAAATAGTTCAATACAGCAAAATAAACACCAATAAACAAAGTAACTATATTCAAAACATATTAATGGGTTGCTCAGTATATTTTCAGGTGAAGCCTTCCTATAGAACACTGGAAAAACTACTCAAAACAGAGAGCGGTCCAAACGTTGTCTGAATACAAACACAACACTCATTCGGGTGAAATGTAAACTAAACGTCATTCTCCTTTAATTTAGTCCAGTAAGGAGACGAACAACATCACAAGTGACAGAAAGGAAATTAGATAGGTAAAGACGACGTTTGATGTTTCTCATATGAGTATTTCTAAAACAAATCGACGAGAGGGTGAAAGAGAAATCAACCTCAAGCACAGATTGCATTAAGGAGAATACAATAATTCAAGAAATATAATCCAAGTACTAATATAACTTATTTTCTCCTTCACAGTTATTCAATAGCTCATACACCCTGCACTTTTGGAACAAGTTGACAGTGAATACTCCAGTTAGTGCAAAGGGCAACAGCATCCTGAATACTGCAGCCAAGACGTTTTGCCCCGTCACCTACAATATTGCAACGTTGCATTCCAATTTCTTTTAGAAGTAATGCCAACCATCTTAAATATCACTAAAGTGCATGCTTAGTTTGCCTAATATTTTCTTTCAGAATTCATAAAGTAATAGTTCTACCCTGAACTTTACCCAATCGTTTTTGAAAATGATGCACGTTTTTTTTTTTTTCTTCCGTGTATTTTTCCATCACTTGAGCTATGAAGGCCTAACAGGGGAGCATCAAAAGCAGCCATTTTCTGGCCATCTCAGGTACGATTTTGTAATTTATATGCATGGTCTTTCTCTAGGACTTTGTACTGTTTCTTTCCTTTGCCGCTAATGAGAGACATTTAAACTTTAAAATGGCACATGCAACATTTGGGGGGAAAACTACTCCTGAAGATTATATAAGGAATTTTCAATTTATGTATGTAAAGCAATCAGTGTAAATAAAATCCCAGCTTAAATCACATCAAATAAATCCTTAATTACAACACCATTATGTTTATTATTACTGGATGATAACAAGACTGTGGATGACCCGTGTTACTCAATTCTTATGATACGGTTGACATATATATGAAAAGTCCTGTTAATCTTTTTTTGTTTGATTGTGATGATGCCAATATGATGTTTAATGATATTCTAATGCACCATTGATAGTTTTCCCACGTTAGGAAAAATATATTGTTTGAGCAGTCGTCATTAACTTTGGTACCCAAAATGTATTTATAGAATTTGACCATTTTGAAATTGGAGGCAAAAACACTCAAACAACCGTAAGAGAAATTACTTGGACAAACAATAAGTAATGCATGCTACTGAATATTTCTCTTAACGACATTTTCCCCAGGATATGTGTCTGTTCACAGTCACATATTTTTCTTACGAGTCATTGTGGATTTTCCACTCATAGTCAATTGCAAAGATCCATTACTCCAAATAATTCGCAGAAACTTTAGGATTCAAATAAGGAGAAGAATCTTTTTTTTATTACTCTTTTCTTAAAAATCATTTCTTTTATCGCCCACACATCAATTTTACCGTAAATAACCACTTGCAAAAACACGCAGTCCTCAGTAAACTGCTCAAAGGAAAAATAAAATGGCACACGGCATTATCCCATAATATGTTCAAGCAGCAAGTGCGTACACGTATTCAAACTGGCCATATACATTCAAACGAGCTTTTCTGTTTTTAAATAAGAAGCTCTAAGTCTATATTTAAAATATTTCATTATAAAATGGTCATAATATTCAAAGTGAACCATATGTCCCATGTATAAGACGCACCTTTTTTTTCTGTAAAATCCCCCCCCCCCAAAAAAAAAATCCCCTGCGTCTTAACACTAAGACAGTGGTTCCCAACCTTTTTTTCAGACGACCCCAATCATGCACCTCAAGCCATGACTGCGACCCCACTATTTTAGTTGTATAAGTATTATTATATATTACTAGTTGTTGGCTGTAAAAGTAGGGGACAGTAAATATCCTTCTATAAGATAGGTACTATAAGATTGGAAAAGAAAAAACTAACATCACTGAATTTCATTATAGGATAATAAATTTTAAGGCTTATTATTAATCAAAAACCCCACTTCTGGAAAAATGTTTTGTCACATTCCACAAAAACAAACTAAAAGTATATATAAATATTTTCTGTTAAATGATAAACTGATTTTAATGGGAGCCTTGGTCCTGGATCATGATGCTAAGTTTCTCTATTCGTGGTTCAGTCTTAGAGAGAGGGTAGGTAACAGGGAAATTGAAGGGGCAAGGAACAAGGAGGAGGAGGTGTAGAGAGGAAGGGAGGAGTCAAGGAAGGAGTGACAAGGAAAAGAGGTGTAAAATATTTGCAAATCGCAGTAAATAAGACGAGGCAGAAACGAAAAAATCAATGATTTATAGCACTCCAAATCTCGCCAAAACAACAACCTCAAAAACCAACCATATACAAAACTCCAAATATCTAAGCAACCGCCAAAACTACAACCACAAAAACCCATGACATGAAATCCTCTAAATCTCTTAACAACGGCCAAAACAATAACCTCAAAAACCAGCGACTTCAAATCCTCCAAATCTCTAAACAACTGCCAAAACAACAACCTCAAAAACCAATGACAAAATCCTCCAAATCTCTAAACAACCGCCAAAACAACAACCTAAAAAACCAATGACATAAAATCCTCCAAATCTCTAAACAACCGCCAAAACAACAACCTCAAAACCAAGTGACATAAAATCCTCCAAATCTCTAAACAACTGCTAAAACTACAACCTCAAAAACCAATGACTTAAAATCCTCTAAATCTCTAAACAACTGCCAAAACAACAACCTGAAAAACCAATGACTTAAAACCCTCTAAGTCTCTAAACAACTGTCAACACAACAACCTCAAAAACCAATGACAAAATCCTCCAAATCTCTAAACAACCGCCAAAACAACAACCTCATAACCCAGCGACATAAAATCCCCCAAATCTCTAAACAACTGCCAAAACAACAACCTCAAAAACCAATGACTTAAAATCCTCTAAATCCCTAAACAACTGCCAAAACAACAACCTCATAAACCAATGACTTAAAACCCTCTAAATCTCTAAACAACTGCCAAAACAACAACCTCCAAAACTAATGACATAAAATCCTCCAAATCTCTAAACAACCGCCAAAACAACACCCTCCAAAACCAATGACTTAAAATCCCCCAAATCTCTAAACAACTGCCAAAACAACCTCAAAAACCGGCGACATAAAATCACCCAAATCTCTAAATAACTGCTAAAACAGCAACCTCAAAAACCAATGACTTAAAATCCTCTAAATCTCCAAACAACTGCCAAAACAACAACCTCCAAAACTAATGACATATAATCCTCCAAATCTCTAAACAACTGTCAAAACAACAACTTCAAAAACGAATGAAAAAATCATCCAAATTTCTAAAAAACTGCCAAAACAACCTCAAAAACCAGAGACATAAAATCCTCCAAATCTATAAACAACTGCCAAAACAACAACCTCAAAAACCAATGGCAAAATCCTCCAAATCTTTAAACAACTGCCAAAACAACAACCTCAAAAACTAGCGACAAAATCCTCCAAATCTCTAAACAACCGCCAAACCAACGACCTTTTCGACCGAGTGACCAGCGCCGGAGACGTGCCAACTTCACAAGAACATACAAATAAAATAACGAATCTAATAACACAATTATTTTATTAAATGAAATAATAATCGAAGCATTACAAATTTATAAGAGGTAAATAAAAAGGTAGGGGAGGAGTAAAGATGAGGAGAGGAAGGGAAATGGCGAGGAAATATCATTATTATTATTATTATTATTATTATTATTATTATTATTATTATTATTTTCTTTTTTGTTATTATTACTATTATTATGATTATTATTTCTATTATTATTATCATTATTATTATTATTATTATTATTATTATTATTATTATTATTATTATTATTATTAATATTGTTATTATTACTTACCAAGCTACAACCCTTTTTGGAAAAACAGGATGTTATAATCCCAAGGGCTCTAACAGCGAGTATATCCTAGTGAGTAAGGAAAACCAGGAAATAAGAGCAGTAAATAAAATGACATCTTTTAAGAACAGTAACATCAAAATAAATATTTTATATACAGATTATAAAAACTTTAACAAAAGAGGAGGAAGATAAATAGATAAACTAGTTTGCCAGAGTGTACCCTCAAGAAAGAGAACTCTACCCCCAAGACTGTGGAAGACCATGGTACAGAGTATATGGCATTACCCAAGACTAGAGAACAATGGTTGAATTTTGGAGTGTCATCCTAGACCTAAAAGAACTGCTTACCATAGCCAAAGAGTCTTTTCTACCCTTGCCAAGAAGAAAGTAGCCACTGAACAATTACAGTGAAGTAGTTAATCATTTGATAGAAGAACTGTTTGGTAATCTCAGTGCTGTCAGGTGTATGAGGACAGAGGAAATAATGTAAAGAATAGGTCAGACTATTTGGTATATGTGTAGGCAAAGGTAAAATGAACCGTAACTAGAGAGAAGGGTCGAATTTAGTACTGTCTGACCAGTCAAAGTACCCAATAACTCTCTAGCAGTAGTAACTCAATGGGTGGCTGGTGCCCTGGCCAACCTATTACCTTTAATATCGATATTATATTGTATCTTTAAGGAATTTCTGTTTCAAGTGTATGTTTTTATGCTTGGTAATTTATAAACAAAAGTCAAAAAGCGAAATAGACAGTAGAAAAATTTAAGAACATATTAATGTTTAAAATTTCACAATATTTAATATGCTTCAAAACTATTTTGAATCTAACCAGTTTTCCATTTAGAAAGAAACAAATATATCAGGCTTAATAAAATATTACATACTGTTTTTTTTTCCTCTTTTTTTTTTTCAATTAATTTTCTGATATCAAATGGCCCACACTGTAAGCATATAGGGTAGGTACTATGAAGCTAATCCTATAATCTTTACTTGGTAGTTTTATAGAAACGCAGAAAAAAAAATCAACGTCATTTTCAGTTCTAGTGTTATCATATATCGATGGCCGAAGTAAATTCTCCAACTGACAGTTGTGTTAGTGCTCTGTTTAAGCCAGCATATGATTTATGGAAAAGAAATATCGTTAGGATTCTTTAAAATAACATTCGAGCAATTCATATCTGAATCATATAGTCATATCTGAGGATAACATGTTATCATTAAAGGATAACCTGCCTTCCTCAGATATGCGTATATCAGATATAAATTCATATGAACTTTATATGAAGGGATTATTATTATTATTATTATTATTATTATTATTATTATTATTATTATTATTATTATTATTATTATTATTATTACTAGCCAAGCTACAGCCCTATTTGGAAAAGCAAGATGCTATGAGCCCAAGGGCTTCAATAGGGAAAAATAGCTTAGTAAGGAAAGGAAATAAGGAAATAAATAAATGATGAGAACAAGTTAACAATAAATCATTCTAAAACAGTAAAAACGTCAAAACAGATATGTCCTATATAAGCTAATAATAACGTCAAAAATAGTTATGTCCTATATAAACTATTAACAACGTCAAAAACAGATATGTCACATATAAACTATAAAACGACTCATGGCAGCCTGGTCAACATAAAAACATTTGCTCCAACTTTGAACTTTTCAAGTTCTAGTGATTCAACTATCCGATTAGGAAGATCATTCCACAACTTGGTAACAGCTGGAATAAAACTTCTAGAATACTGTGTAGTATTGAGCCTTATGATGGAGAGGGCCTGGCTATTAAAATTAACAGCCTGACTACTTTTATGAAGAGGATAGAATTGTCCAGGGAGATCTGAATGTAAAGGATGGTCAGAGTTATGAAGAATCTAATGCAACATGCATAATGAACTAACTGAACGACGGTGCCAAAGATAAATATCTAGATCAGGAATAAGAAATTTAATAGACCCCAAGTTTCTGTCCAACAAATTAAGATGAGAATCAGCAGCTGAACACCAGACAGGAGAACAATACTCAAAACAGGTTAGAAAGAAAGAATTAGAATACTTCAGAATAGACTGATCACCGAAAATCTTGTAAGCCTTTTTTTTTGTGTAATTGAAGAAGACACAGACCTAATATGTTTCTCAAAAGTCCATTTGCTGTCGAGAATCCCACCTAAAATTTTAAGAGTCATACAAATTTAAAGGAATATTATCAATACTGAGATCCGGATGTTGAGGAGCCACCGTCCTTCACCTACTTACAACCATACTTTGAGTTATATTAGGATTCAACTTCATACCCCATGATTTGCACCATGCTCTAATTTTAGCTAAATCTCTATTAAGGGATTCACCAACCCCCGATCTAATATCAGGGGATGGAATTGATGCAAAGAGAGACGCATCATCTGCATATGTAACAAGCTTGTTTTCTAGGCCAAACCACATGTCATATGTATATAGTATGAAAAGTAATGGACCATGAACACTACCCTGTGGAACACCGGATATCACATTCCTATGCTCACTTTGGTTCCCATCAACAAGAACTCTTTGAAATCTATTGCTTAAAAAATCAATAATAATGCTAAGAAACGAACCACCCACTCCAAACTGTTTGATTTTGAAAACAAGGGCCTCATGATTAACACGGTCAAAGGCAGCAGTAAAATCAAGGCCAATTATACGAAGTTCCTGACCACAATCAAGGGATATCTGTACAGCATTGGAGATTGTAAGAAGGGGATCATATGCTCCAAGGCCTTCACGAAAACCAAATTGCAAACTAGGGAATAGATGATTACCTTCAGCAAATATATTAAGACATTCTGCCAGAAGACGTTCAAAAACCTTAGATAATATGGGATTTATGGAAATTGGGCGGTAATCAGTAGGACTTGAGCTACCACAAACACATTTACATAGAGGAATAACATTACCAATTCTCCAACAAGTGTTAAAAGCTCCTCTTCTAGCTAACTTGCTCAAAATAACAGATAACTTTGGAGCTAAGAAATCTGCTGTCTTTATAGAAAATGAAGGAAAAATGCTATTTGGGTCTACACCTCCATAAGCATCAAGATCCATTAACAGAGATTTAATCTCACGAGATCAAAAAGCTAAACTAGTTAGTTTAGCCTCAGAAAAACAGGAATGAGGAAGTTCAAGTTCTTCATTACTCTGTTAACTGTCAAAAACATCAGCCAAAAGGGTTGCCTTTTCCTTTGGACAGTGAGTGACTGAGCCATCTAGTTTAAGTAAAGGAGGAACTGTTGCATCTACACCAAAGAGTACAGATTTAAGGGTAGTCCACCATTTATGCTCCTGGGTTGTACCAGAAACGGTTTCATTTATGGTTAAATTGTACTCCTTTTCAGTTGAGGCATAAACTCTCTGAGCAAAAGCTCGAATCTGAGTAAATTGGTTCCAGGTTAAATATGATCTGTTACCCTTCGAAAAATGATAGGCCTCCTTCTTCTCTCGGTACCTTAGCACACGAGAAGGGATACGCCTATCAATTATGTTGACTAGACTTTCATTCAAAGGGACAACAGGATCTACACCACTATGTAATTGTGAATAATTCAAGCACAAAAGATCATGCAAAATCCCATTCCAGTCTGCTTGGGATTTCATATAAATTTTACAAGACTATGAAATATCAGAACAGGCTGGTCAGTCTTGACTACTAATGAAATCAAGGCATGATCAGATGTCCTGACTGGAAAACCAACCTTACTAGTTATAACGCCAGGCGAGTCAGTGTATACGAGGTCCAAGCAATTACCAGACCTGTGAGTAGCTTCATTTATGATTTGCTCACAGCCTGATTCCGAGGCAAAGTCTAAAGCTCTTAAGCCATGGCGATCGGTAGTAGAGATAAAACTTAACCACTCCCTATGGTGAGCATTAAAATCACCAACAAAGACACAAGAAGCCTTTCTATCATCTTCTTGTATCTTAACTATAATGATAAGAAGACAATCGAAGATAGAATCATCCATGTCTGGATTCCGGGAAATGGAACACAAATAAAAGTTGTTATGCCTGCCACAAACTTTTATTACCTGGATCTCATGACATCCACATTGATAGCAGGACTTATGAGAAGCAGCGTACTTGGTCCTAATATGCACAGCCATTTCCCTGGCCCTAGGGATGGCATCACGTTTCAACATTATATACTTCTTAAAACCAGTTATAAGGAGCTCAGACGAGTGCCTCATATTAGAAACCAAAGTTACTGAGCACAAAAGAATATCATACTGTCTGGACGCAACTGTAAGGTCTTGGATATTTGCATGAAGACCATGAATATTGCAATACAGAAGACGACATTGACGAAATCTAGGACGTTCTGGTCCCGGGTTTCGATCAATATGTATATATATATATATATATATATATAAATATATTCATATATATATATATATATATATATATGTATATATATATATATATATATATACACTTTTCTCCGTAGTTGGTATTTAACGTCAGTGAAACGAGATACAGGAAGGGGGGGAATAATTGTTGACGTCCTGGGTGCAGTAATATTCCCGGAAGGCTTAAGTAGTTTCTTAAATATACTTATATAGTAACAGAATTGGCACCAAGTCTGAACAAGAAAAGGAAAATTCAGGGATACAATGATTTTCATAAAGAGCT
>NC_090734.1:36361824-36374324 GCF_036898095.1 Palaemon carinicauda | reverse complement strand
TTGCCTGGACTTCCCTGAACCTAGCTTGGGTGGAAACGGGGTATGGGGGCTGATCATGTGTATACACGGCCAGTCTCTCGGGCATTGCCTTACTTGCTAAGACAAAGACAATATGTCACTGTCCTTTGCCTCTGCCAATCATGAACTGCGTTCAAACATTCAATTGGACGCAGCCTCATTATTGCAGACCCATTGGCCATATTATTCCCGATATCTACATGGTCGCTCAATCAATGGACTACCTAACTACAATTGCTAATAGTACATCAAGAGGATAACAAATGATTTTGAAACAATAATGACAATCTTCGAATCCCACGTATTTTTAAATTTAAAAGCAATACCATTTGTATCTTCAGAATAGTTCACATATACCTATATACCCTAACCTAACTATAGTTAGGTTAGTGGTTCACAAATTTTTCCAGTAATAGAGCCCTTTTCCATTTGCTAATACTCGGTGGAACCCCCTGCAGTCCCTTCACCTAATACATGTGGAAATGTCACCCATAAATGTTGAACCTTCCAAAACACACACACAACGAAATGAAAATATAAAAGTTTATCATTCATCATGAAAATTCTTAACTTCTTTTTTTACTGTGACCGGTAAGTCTGTACTATGTTTGTTAACTGCAGATGCATATCAGGTGCTACATCAAACTTGTTTCGGTATTTGTTTTTGGTTGCAATATAAATAGAGAAACCACCTCCCCACATATATATTGTTGCAAAGAGCATATGTTGTTCCATTACCTGTTTAGATAATTCTGGATACCGTTGAAACATATTTATCCAGAAATGAAGAGTGGTTGTTGTATTTAGTTTTCGAAGTTAGGTCAGTTCAAATGTTAATAAGCTGTTCTTTTTCAATCGCTAACATATTCTGCTTCATCACATTATCCTCATATATGAATGGGTTTTGCAGCCATGTTAAAGGTCTGATTGTTTTGGAGACAGCTCTCGTAAATGATCTTTTATTTATTGTAGGTGCAAAATCATGAAGTCTCTCGTATTATCAGTCAATTCTAAGGAATTTTCATTCAGAAATGTAAGGCCATTTGGCAAGGACTTTGGTTTTTCTCTCTACAGCTAGACCACAAGTTAGTCATGTGAAGAGAGTATTTAATTCGGTCTTGAACATTCAAAACATCGATAGTCGAGCCTTGTAATTACAAGTTAGGCTCATTCAATTTAAAAAAATGAATTTGAAAAAGATAAAAAAAAGAGGCTACCCTGCTTACCCAGGCATCATCAGTGAAGTGGTTTAATAGAGAAGACCTGTGCTCCCTTAGAAATGCTTCAATTTAATTTTTCAATTCATACATAAGAGAAAGAATTCTACCGCGAGATAGCCAACACACTTCTGTATGTAACAACAGGGTTTTGTGAAAGGATCCTATCTCCTTACATAATGAGGCAAACATTCTAGAATGAAGACGCTCGGCCTTGATAAAATCAACTACCTTGACTACTGTATTAAGTGTCACTTTTAGATTACTTGGCATATTTTTCACACCTAGTGCGTCTCTATTGGTGCAACAATGTTTATGCTTCACAGCAGGTACAACATTTCTGATGACTCCAATTACACTTTTTACTGAGCCTGCCCTTGCCTGTGCACCATCAGTGAAAACAGCAATGCAAAGGTCGAAACTAGGATTTTTTTTTTTTATCATCCAAAATATATCGTCACCTCTGTAGCTGTCTCGAAAGCTCGGCACAACGACAGATATTCATGCACAGCTTCATCTGACACACACACACACACACACACACACACATATATATATATATATATATATATATATATATATATATATATATATATATATATATATATATATATGTATATATCCATATACACAAGGCGACAGCTAACCCTGGCTACATTAGTTGATTCCTCAAGTTGAATGGTGGAGCCCACAGGGCTTGTTTATTTTAAAGTTTATTAACACAGTTTCACAGTTATATACCATCTCTTTGATTGCACATGATATGGAGTCATTTGTCAGGGGCACAGTGTTGAAAACCTTGCTATATTTCTCACCAAACATAGAGAAAACCTCATACTTCATGCAGAATTTTAGTAAAGGTTTTGCAATTTTATGCTCTTTACTAGCTTGTGCAATGTGATAACTCAGTATGATGATTCAAGTGTATTTCTATTATCTTGGTAAGCCTTTTTTTCGTTTACGTTTGGTTGTTTTCTGGTTGTAGTATTTAATTCCAATTTTAATGGAAACTCATGAACTTTAAAAAAAAAAAAAAATAAACTCACATATCAAACTCATTAGAAATACTCATTATCAGTGAACACTTGTTAATAATAGTAATAGTAATAATAATAATAATAATAATAATAATAATAATAATAATAATAATAATAATAATAATAATAATAATAATAATAATAATGATAATAGAAAAGAATCATCCATCAGTCATTACTACACATGTGTGTATTCCTGATATTATACTTTATATATGAACATGTAGGAATACTGCATAATTCATTAAGAAAACATATCATAGAGGACTGACTGAAAATGTTCAATTGCATCTTATGCAGCGGAAAGCAACCTGTGTTATAAAACGTTTAACTTGTCTAAATCCTACAGTCCATTACTGAATGCAGTCATCGTTCAAAGGTAATGAATGCCCTCATATTTCAAGCATACACTCTTACTTATTAATTGTACTCTTAGTCTGAAAGAGATCTAAGATATAGTACTGGTAAACACAATTACATTAAAAAGTCATTTTGTTCGTAACCAGAGATGGCAATTGATAGCAAAATACTCTAAATTACATAAAAGAAACTTTTCATAAAAAATCAATAAATAAAAAAACTAATAAAAAAAAAGTTCCTAGGAAAATCAATACGTGCACAGATCACCAACTTTCACTCTTCATAGATACTCTCGTTTCCCTTGAGAATACCTGGAACCACTACAGTCATTACTAAATAGTGATAAAAATTAGTATTAGGTATGGCCATAATGTGCAAAGAAATCACAAGAAAAGAACATCCCCACCAAACATCAATAATCTTAATGAAATAGTACTTAACATCCTCAAACATAATGACATACCATCTACTATCTTTAAACATAACGAAACATTGTTCAACATCTTTAAACAGCTGTATCCTAAATCATTGAGGTTGATCATCAAACAGTTAACCAACTCTATCATATGAACAAAAAGGATCATAATCAAGCAAAGCTCTGTTCCTCCACCCGGAACACTTCTGCAAGCATCAGCAGGTATCCATGTAGGAAAAAAAAAAGAAAAAAAAAAAGGACTAGTACTAGTACTCATTTGGTCTATGCCTCTACTCTGCATGAAGTGAGGCATGACTAGGATCCCTAGAACCAATCCCACTGGTTAAGCGTTCCCTACACCCCCGAATTCATTGTGCAAATTCTGTCGGCCAGCTTTCGCTAGAAAATCTTGCTTGAGGGCAACAAACATATCTCTCTCTCTCTCTCTCTCTCTCTCTCTCTCTCTCTCTCTCTCTCTCTCTCTCTTGTATGCTTTCCTTAAGCACACCCTCCTTCCAATCGTTCAAATTCCTAACTGGGCATACTGATGACATATTGTTTGTGTCGGCGTCTACAAATACGTTATCTGACACAAGTCTCACAACTGCTACATCCACTGTACATATATTGCCTTTCACAATACTTTGATACTCTTATTTTGTGTTATCTTATCTCTTTCTCTTATACTCAAAATCTGCCAAACATACAATAATCATTCTAGGACATTTATTCATTCTTGTTTGCCCTACATTGCGCAAACAGGAGAGCTTGCGTCAGCAACACACCAGAGAAAATTAATTTCAAATCAAAACTTCCTAGTGCAATTAATGAGTGGGAAATTTAGTCTGATCAGATCTCCGTTAAAACTCAAACAACCAAAAATACGTAATTTTATGTTGAATTTTAACAGCATAAAATTTCCCTAAAGTCAAATTTATCACAAATTACGTTAAACTTGATTCAGAACATAACAACATTTTCATAACCTGTCACATAAGTTCAAAAAGAAAAAAAAATATATCTAATCAGTCCCCCCATAAAAAAATAGGTAGCAATAACTTATTCTGTAAACTAATCAAGACAGCATAGCATATCTGAAACTCTAATTAGTGGCAAAAATTTGATTCTGACACTCTCACACATAAAGAAATAATTTCTCGCTTAATCATTCCCATCTTGTTTTCTTTCACTCTGCGAGCATACTGACACCGCTCTTGTGCGTGGACACTCTCCTCTCTCACATCGTATGCAAACGCAGTTCTTCACACACATACACACACTCAGCCGAAGCTTATTTTGTCTCAGTCATTAAAATCTTTCATAAAGGATAGCATTTCCCCATAGTCACAGCAAAACACCAGCTCATCTTTTTTCTTTCACATGACACGTGGCATTTTCACAATTCTTACATAAATCTTGAAATGTTCATAAATGTTCGAAGATTGTGATTAAAAACATCAGAAAAATAATCAACTGAAAAACTATAGCATGCTAAAAAAAAGAAGAAATAAATAACTGAAAAACCAAGCTTCAGCTCGAAATCTTGAAATTACGTCCTTAAAATATACATAAAACCGGGCATTATGGGATAAGCAAATCATACAAACAGGAAAAACAAAAAGTTTATTTGATTTGATTTTTAGGTAAGACACTGAGACTTACAAAAGTCTGAAGGGCAATTAACTAGTCTCTTATTTCAATTATTACAAGGACATAGGGCTCAAAATACTCCAAATTCTCCCGGAGATTCACCAAATCACTTAATTACAAACAAAATCATATTTCTCGTATAAATTTACACAAGATAAAGCTTTTTTTTTTTTTAACACAATCTGGCATAAAACTTTTGTTACATTTTCTTATCAGATATTGATTAACTAATGAGGTGGATTAGTATGGCTACTTGTATTCCACTGTTTAACTCCAAGTTTATTCTAATAATCTCATTCCCTTATGTTAATCAGTTCAGAACATACCTATACTTAAAACCTTAGAGACTCTTTAGCTATGGTAAGCAGCTCTTCTAGGAGAAGGACACTCCAAAATCAAACCACTGTTCTCTAGTCTTGGGTAGTGCCATAGCCTCTGTACCATGGCCTTTCACTGTCTTGGGTTAGAGTTCTCTTGCTTGAGGGTACACTCGAGCACACTCTCCTATCTTATTTCTCTTCCTCTTGTTTTGTTAAAGTTTTTATAGTTTATATAGGAGATATTTATTGTTGTTACTCTTAGAATATTTTATTTTCCTTTTTTCCTTTCCGCACTGAGCTATTTTCCCTGTTGGAGCCCCTGGGCTTATAGCATACTGCTTTTCCAACTAGGGTTGTGGCTTAGTAAGTAATAATAATAATAATACTACATTAAAAATCTACATTCATCCCCCAAATGTATTTTGGATTCTTCCCTATTCCTACAATCATCTTTTACTGTATGATATTTTTCTGTGTCTCAACGAATCAGAGCTTTAATGCTTGACCAAGCTGTTTTCCATCACACAGGCGTGACTCAAGTTTTACGCTGACACCGTGTCTAACTCGAACCTTAGATAGGTATGCTATCTTAAAAACAGGGAAAAAATTTCAGGTTATCTCTCGTTTGCTGAATTTCTCAAACTTTTCATACTACTTTTCTGTTCTCGCAAGTTAAAAGAAACGGACAAACAGAAGTAACAATTAAAATTTTCTTCTTTCTAGCATGTTGCCAGAGAGCACCTAATAACAATCAATTATTTACTTATCACGATTTTTCCAAAACTCAACCCTCTAAGGAGTCATAAAACAAAAACTTAATTTTGACTTGTAAGTCGAGGAAATTACGTTACTTATAAAATCTTAGATCTCTTTTTTATATAAAAAAAGTCCTATTCAAAATGCGCTTTTTAACGGTGACTAACATCACAACTTTTTGCTCAGGGAATTCACACATTATCCCGTTCACTTCATGCATCTCATCTTTACCTGAATTGCCCGGGTTTACAA
The DNA here is from genome assembly GCF_036898095.1 of Palaemon carinicauda. Taxonomy (NCBI): domain Eukaryota; kingdom Metazoa; phylum Arthropoda; class Malacostraca; order Decapoda; family Palaemonidae; genus Palaemon; species Palaemon carinicauda. Next base: position 36,368,299 of record NC_090734.1, on the reverse strand, counting down.
TGCATTCATGCTCCCTGTTAAATTATTGGCAGTTACTCTCTTAGAATAATCTGTTAACAATGTTTGGTGTCAACAATCAGACTGAACAGTGGTGAAAAAAATTACTCATGAAACACTGTAAATAAAAGAATAAAAAAATACTAAATACAAGATCTTTAAATCTCGTATTCGACAACTGTTGCCAGCTGAAATTTCTCTGGGTAATACGTTAAAAAACCTATCTTCATTAATTATGATAATGTTAGAGTAAAACTGACAAACAACAGCTTAACACCTTCTAAAACATCTCATAACGAAATAAGTAGGCTACTAATAATCGGCAATACGGCGTGTGACATAAGAACAAATGTTATGACAGGAATTCTCCAAATTAGCAATGTATCTAAATTACATTTCTTTCTTCATAATTTTACTAAATACATGCTTAAAAGGGATTCATAGTTTACACAGGGTAAAGAACAACTTCTTATTTATCCACACAGTAACAAAAATTAAAATTATCTTTTTTTTTTCGTTTCGAGAAAAAAAGAATAATTTTTTACTTGAAGCTTTAATACTTAGAACTTTTTATTTGAATAGTTACTTTCTTCAATCGAAAGTAGTAATCTTAGTTTTGCCTTAAAATTCAGTAAAGTAAACATCCGTTACTCTTCAAATTTACAAACTCTTAAAACATATTCGTTAATCCTAAAAATACAGATTTTGTACCATGTTACCTAACTTATCTGGTCGTCTTGTGTCCCTCGTCCCACAATTGTCGTCTGTCCCGGGACGTCTTCCAATTTTCGGGGTTTTCCTTGGCCTTTGTGGGCGTACCATGTCTGTCAAGACACCCGCTGCTAATGATCGACAACGGAGTCCTCCATAGTTAGGGCAATTAGAAGCACCCGGACTGCTTCTGTTGATAGGGAGCGTAGAAGGGTCCCGGCCCACCCTTTCGGATGGCAAGTTTCAATGCTGATGCTCACGTGACGAAAAACTAAACAAAACGACAATTTTGGATGCACCGCCTCCTATTCCCTCAGTTTCCTCCATCAGGCGTCATATGTTTCGGCCCACCCGTCTTGACGGAAGAGTGCTAAGGTCTCTTCCCTGCAGGTCCTCCGTGGGTGATTGGATCACTTCACCCCTCCAAGTTATCATTCTTCTTGACATCATCGTCAGGATTTTCTTCTTAATTTTTCTAAGGACATCAATTCTTCCTGTATCTTCTTTCGTTGGTCTTTTTAATAGCCTTTCTTTCTGATGTCTTTTTCTTGTTTCTCGTTTGTCATTCTTTTTGCTTATTTCTTCAGGTCTAAAGTAAATTTTTGGTGACTGCTGCCCTCGGTCCTTTGCTCAATATCACCCTTACTTTTAATCCTCTTTATCCACCGTAAAGTAACCAACTTTGTCACTAGGGCGTGACTATTAAATAATAAATGATGAGAGGCGGTAAATTAGACGACTTTTATATCATAGAAGGATTTATTGTTTGAGTTAATCTTCACCGAAACATGAGCAGAAATCTTCTTCAAAGTAAGAGGAGTAGAACTTTAAATCTAGGGAATTACATAACAGAAGAGATATAAGTCTCTCACTGACTTTCAAATTACTGGAAAAGTTCAATATATTGGTAATTAACTTATAAATTATAGACACACGCGGGGAGAGCAGACTTGAAGCAAGTTATAATTAATCTGCTCCTATCAGTAGAATAGCAATGTATCTCAAGTCCCAAATCTAACATATTTACTAAACATTACAATCCTAATTTTTATCCAAGTCAAACTGGTCAAGTGTAGAGTAAATATTTTATTCATGTATTTCATATGTGTATTTAAGAAGTATATAGGCAGCTCGTTAGGTGAGTTACTCTTCTGTAGGTAAAAATATTTGTATGTAAATTCCGTAAGAATTTCGTTGTTAGTTTTATTGTATTTTTCATTTGGATCTGTGTATGTGAATTTAAATAATGAAAGAAAAAATACTTTTCATTTAAATTATTTTGCTCTAAACTCTTATGTAATCTCGATTATGTTTGCTTTACTGACGATACAATATATATATATATATATATATATATATATATATATATATATATATATATATATATATATATATATATATATGTATATATATATATATATATATATATATATATATATATATATATATATATATATATATATATATATATATATATATATATATATATATGCAGAAGAACCACAGGGAAAATGAAAATACGAAATATACGCTTAAGTCCTGACTAGTTTCGTGATACTTCTTCAGAGGACTGATTTATTGAGAGAGGTTTCTTTACATTTTATAGGGAAAGCAAACGTACGAACATACATATAGAGATTTAGAGAACAATGACACTCCCTTACCAGCTACCTGGGTCAAGTGGGCGGAGTCCCCAAGCTCATTAGACACCTGGTAAAAAGGGTAATTTCTAGTGGCGGGTAATTTTTTTTTTTTTTTTTTTTTCAGTACAGTTTATTTATATGAAAACACGGTAGCCTTATCTATATAAATACATAAGTAAAACATACACATACATACAAACATATATATATATATATATATATATATATATATATATATATATATATATATACATACATATACATATATACACACAAACATATATATACATACATATATATACACATAAATACATATACCCATATACATATGTATATATACATTTATATACATACAAAATTAATATCATAATCATATAATCATGTATATATCAATACCTATATCTAGCATAACACTATACAGTGCCAATATATCTATGCATACTATATAAAATAATTGTACCTTTTAATGAATGGTAGCTTAGGTCTAAATATTAATTTTACAGCGACGTTAATTATTCAAAATACATTAAATTCTACATTAAGTGGTTAATGTTTTTTTATATAGCTTACAAATCTCTTTACATATAAAGGCATCGAGTTTATACATTCCATGACCAATATTCAAGTTGTTTTCTAAGGTTTCCTTTATGAAACTAGACTCTATGATGTTTCTTTCCACTAAGTTATTTGAATGAACAAATTTCTTTGAACCTGACCAATTAATGGTGTGATTTTTATCTCTAACGTGAGCAAAGAGTGTATTATTATCTTGAGCATACCTGACACTTTTCTTATGTTGTTCAATTCTCTTTTCTAGGGCTTTACCAGTTTGACCAATATAGTATTTTTCACAAGCATTGTATGGAATACGATATACACATCCCTTGGTAATGTCAGGAGAATTCTTTATTAAGGCTGTTTTTATTGTATTTTTACTCTTAAATGCTACATTTACATTGAAGTTTTTCAACAGTTGGGGAACAAAGTTAAGAAATCTGTATTTACTTCTATGTTTTTAAGAGCATTTCGAGACTGCAGCCCTGAATATATTGATGACGAAATAAATGGGATTAGAGCAATAGGTAAAAAACTAAAGTGTCCTGAAATTGTCTTAGATGATGCCCTAAGAACAGCAAAAAAGACTTTTTTCGGTAATGATAACAGAAAAAACTACAACATACAAAATTTACTTGTACTACCTTATTGTAATTCTTTTAAAGAAATTCCCCAACTGTTGAAAAACTTCAATGTAAATGTAGCATTTAAGAGTAAAAATATAATAAAAACAGCCTTGATAAAAAATGAAGGTATCTTAAATGAAACAACATATCAACAACTGTTTGTGACTGGTTCCTCTTTTAGCATTCTATATGGACTACCAAAGATACATAAGGAAGGAGTTCCTAACAGACCTATTATGGCAGCCTATAACAACCCGGCTTACAAAATATCAAAACACCTTGTCTCTTTACTTGGTAATTTCTCAAGCAACCAGTTCTCACTAAAAAATGGCTATGAGTTTCAGCAACAAATAGTTTTACAAGATGGTGATCTACATATGACAAGTTTCGATGTAGAATCTCTTTTTACAAATGTTCTACTCAATGAAACCATAAATATTATTTTAGATAAGATTTTTTATGACGATCAAATTATTTTTCATGGTTTTAACAGACATTATTTTAAGACTTTTCTTGAGCTTGCTGTGCAAGACTCCATGTTTGTTTTTAATGGCCAACTCTATTTGCAGGTCGATGGAGTTGCCATGGGTTCCCCTTTAGGGCCTTTGTTTGCAAATATTTTTATGTCATCTTTTGAAGAAAATTTTTTAAATAGTTGTCCAGACTCTTGTAAGCCAGTGTATTATAGAAGATATGTTGATGACACTTTTGTGTTATTTAAACAACCATAGCATAGTGAAATGTTTTTAAGCCATATAAATATTCAACACCAAAATATGAAGTTCACTATGAAAAAGAAAACAACAACTCTCTACCTTTTTTAGATATTAACCCATTTATGCCCAGTGATGCGTTTGCGCAACACTAAACTTGTGTTTGCAAGTTTCAACTTGCACGCCACAGGGTTACCAGTTCTATATTTCTGTTGTCATCAGTTGATACAGAAAGAGTTTAACAGACGGATGTACGGTAAACTGCTGAAACAAACTGTATAACAAGTGCAGTAAAGTGATTTAAAATTCAGTGTAATTTTTGTCTACCATGTCTTCGAGAAATAATGGGTATGTAGGAGAAATACAAACTACTTAAAGATAAATAAAATTATGCCCATATTAACAGATTGTTGTTTTATTAGTGCATTACTGAAATATGTGTTTTGGCATGTATTTTGATGTTCAAAATGCGTTCCGAAAATCAAAATTTTATTGTGATGCGTTCACGCAACACTGGGCATCCCATGTCTCACTGATATTCAATATTCCACGTATATTTTCCCCTTTATATTGCGTTTAAAAGCGTTATATTTTCATGTTTGCCTAAGGATCACCATGAATATACACATACACATACATACGCACACACACACACACACACATATACACACACACACACACACATATATATATATATATATATATATATATATATATATATATATATATATATATATATATATATATATATATATATATATATTTATATATATATATTATATTATATATATATATATATATATATATATATATATATATATATATATATATATATATATATATATATACATATATATATACATATATATATTTATATATATATATATATATATATATATATATATATATATATATATATATATATATATATATATATATATATATATATATATATATATATATATATATACAAACATAAAAACTTTTCAGAGGTCATGAGAGCCTGATAGAGCTATGTTTTCTGTTGTAAAAATCTGACATTGGTGGAAATTTTGGAGGAATGATGATGATTTGCTTACATTTACTAGTGCAGTTGTTCAATGTTGGTTGAAAAAGTTTGGAGAACCACCAAAAACCCCAGGAAAACTAAGGTCACTATGCATGAGCACCCTGAATACCGAAAAACGTTTTGATAAGATAAGCCATGACATCATCGAAGGGGATCCTAAATGTAGAAGAAGGTGCAAACACTGTCATAGCCAAGTAATATTAATTTGCAGAAAGTATGATGTTTCATTGCATTTGAAATGTTCTGTTGCATATCATACCAAATAAGAATAGGCTTGTCTGTTTCTTTCTTTGTTGATGATAATTTACATTGCTGAATGAAGAATGTGCTTCCTTTTTTATTTGGTTGAATTGAATTGTCATTTATTTTGCTTTAAATTTTGTACTCAGATACTATACATGTAATTCACAATGTCCATTTCTATTTATAAATGAATATTTTATGTTTCCTTGAAATATAAAGGAAATCTACCACGACATATTTGAAAGCAATCCTAAATGTGTATATTCTTCTTGTAATTTATTGAAAATTATATCAATTTCTTTTTTAAAAATTACATATAAAATTAGAAAAAAAAAATCTTTTAGGCTTAAAATGCAACATTGGACAGGCATGGTGTGCCCAGTGATGCGTTTGCGCAACAGTATTTTTTTTGCAATAAATTGAAGAATACTTGAGAAAACTTCCTCAAACATTGATAAATGGCATGGAAACGTCATAACCTATATCATATCTGAAAATCATTTAATTTCAAGAACCTTCATCTTTTCTGGGCATATATGAGTTAACGTAAGCAGAGATAATGGTGAATTTATAACATCTGTGTATCGGAAAAAGACATACACTGGACTTGCCAACAATTTTTATAGTTCTTGTTTTTTAAATTTTAAACTAAATGCTATATACACACATGTTTATAGGGCTCTGCGTTATTCTTCGAGTTGGTCACTCTTTCAAAAGGAAATTTTATTTTTGGTTAATTTTTTCAAGCAAAACTCTTACCCTGAAAATATGGTTTACAAGGTTATTAACAAGCTCCTCTCACGACATTTCTCCACTCTAGTACCATCGTATAATGTTAAAAAAAAAATATTTTCGCTACAATTCCTTACTAATCTGACAACAAGTTTTCCATCAAACTTAAAAAAATAATAGAAAAAG
>NC_090734.1:36344324-36356824 GCF_036898095.1 Palaemon carinicauda | reverse complement strand
ATATATATATATATATATATATATATATATATATATATATATATATATATATATAGAGAGAGAGAGAGAGAGAGAGAGAGAGAGAGAGAGAGAGAGAGAGAGAGAGAGAGAGAGAGAGAGAGAGAGAGAGAGAGAGAGAGAGAGGGCTTAGATATATTATAAGGTTTCCAAAAGATACTCTTTTTTCTTTAACAAATAGGGCTACAATATTTTATTAGGTGCCAAAAAATAATTTTTAACTGTTTATATATATAAAGCAATGTCCTGGAGTCTCTTCAATTACATATTACTAGCATACTGACCGCTTTTCACACACTTCTCCTTTCCAGACAATTTTACCTCACCCCCAGAAGTCAAGTGAAATGGCCAACTTCAAACGGCTCTAACTGTGAATGCTTTCAAGGCAATAGGAGTGTTGTCTGGACGTGGCAAAACGTTCTTCTGGAGCTCCACCTGTTTTTGCCTCAACCTACGCCAAGAAAGATGTTAACGACGATAAGAATCACCACCGTAACGCTGATTGATGCCAGCGACACGTAGAAACAAAGATTCCCCCCGCATAAGTCGGTGACGGGTGGTCCATATCGTCTAGTTTCGTCAACCGATTAGCCACCCATGTGTTGTATGGGAGAGGTAAGGATGGGATTGTTGTGGTCCACGTGAAATTCGCGAAGTAGGCCCGTTTCCTGATGACAGTGTTAATTCCTTGGACCGTGTAATTTGTGGACGTCCCGATTCAACCGTCAGTTGCAACGAAGACCTTGGATTGGGTCGTGGATCCGTCCGGCCATGATACATTGAAGCCGGCCTTGTCGTATTGCATCCACAAGCCGTTGTTCAATCTGTAATTGAACTTATTATCATCAAAAGGATAAAGTTTTTTCAGACAATCTTCATGTGTATGGTAGAGAGAATCATTTAGCACTATACCTAACTCGCATGAATCCATTGATATATGAGGGAATTCAAAGGAGTCAGCTGTACATAGTTTATTATTCATTGCTTCTGAACAGTGTGTTAATTCATTTAAGTTTCTGATGACCGTATATGTTTCCTTATCAGGGGAAATCAATACGTGTCCTGTCAAACTGTATATTACTGGACTTGAGTTATTCGTCATGAAAGTTGTGAATGGTGATATTTTGTATGCTTGCCAGGCATCAGAAGAATCAAAGGGAATTGTAATCATGATCCTGTAATTTTCAACGCTTACTGATATTAAGCTATAATAAAACTATATCTTATGTGCGTTTAACAAAGGAACATAACCCATTTTCTTTTGTCCGTTCCACAAAATTAACGTTAGGTCTTTGATAGGCAAAAAATGTGGTGATAAAACACCCTTAGTTGCTAACGTAATAGCTTCCACATAGTCTTTTGATTTCTCTATAAAATGTGAAATTTCATTATGGATATGATCTATTTTTGAATTTAATACGTTAACATTGCCAGCAAGTTTTGTACTTCCATAATCTGACTGATATTACTAGAATGCTCGTTCACCAAACTCATTATTTGATTAATTGATGTTAATTGATTCTTCAGTTCTGATAAAACTAGTTCGTTTTTATGTTCTGAAAACTCCATTTTCTTATTTTGATTACTGATTTTAAGACGATTTGAAATTCCTAATCCTAAACTTGCAACAGATCCAAAGATGTTTAGTTCAGCAAAAATAAACAGGTTACGTCTTTCAAGGTTATTTTGTCGCAAAGTCCACATCAGTAGGTCGCGAGCCAGAGCTTCTGCCTCGTCAGTTTTATTTTGCAAGTCGTATGATAGCATTTCTGCAATGCTTAATACTGGTGCAAGCGAACTCTCTGTATTAAAATCAGAATGACGTTGATGCATTTTATTTAATGAAGCAGCGAAACTTGACAGGTCGCTCTTTAAGATAGTGATGTCACCCTCTGGGAGGAAAATCGCTTGCATATTTACTTCTATAACTATATTGCTTGCTGTAATGAAAACGTCTTCTGTTCTCTCTACAATAGTGCCATATCTAATATCTATAATTTTAGTTTGAGGGCTCTTCCCACACGAAACAAAATGTCTGAACAAACAATATCACTCCTAAAAATAAAGACTTTATTTTGGAAACCTGCAATGTAAAAAATATATTTAATTACTCCTGTTTTAAGAAAAAAAAAGGTTTACATACAAATATTATATAAGTTTCATAAATACAAAAATTTCCCTTACTTCCTTTTAATTTCTTATATGAGCCAATGGTGCAATTCTCTCATCAGGGGGTTGGGATACGTTTTAAACTCTAAATCTATTGGCCGTTAATGTTTCTAAAATGTTGAACGGGCCTACAAACTTAGGTGTCAGTTTGTAATTAAGACCTTTGGGTATGTATACTTGTATGTATACCTTATCACACGTGGTATATGTTTTAGTTGGCTTCGCTATTTTATCATGATTCCTTTTCATTATGATTTCAGATTTTTCTAGATTCTTTCGAAGGATATCATAACGACTTATGCTTGCATTCATAACATCCTTTAAAATTTAAAGGATTTGATAAATTAGTTGTAGGCGTTAATACGTGGAAAGGCGTTCTAGCTAGGGTACCGTACAGTGCCTCATGCAGCGACATTTTAATAGATACCTGAAATGAGTGATTCACAGTGCTTAGTACCGCAGGTATGACAATATCCCAGTTGGGGTCTGATCCCCCTAGTGTAACTCTTAATATGTTTAAAACCTTCCTATTCGCTCTTTCCACTAGCCCATTCGTCTCTGGGTGATAGATCATGGTATTGATTTTCTTTATGGCAAGGAATTCACACAATGAGTTAAGGAAATGATTATTGAATTTTCCACACAAGTCTGAGATTATCATATATGGAATTCCATGTTTACATATGTAACACTCGTAAAACTTCCTAGCGCATTCGATTGCAGTTTTAGTTTTAAGCACTTATCAGTACTGTATATTGAGTCAAAGCATCTATAATTACTAATAGGTGCTTATTCCCTCTGTCTGACTCGTAAAAGCCTGTTGATAAATCTAAAAGTACTCTTTCAAAGGGTTGATTGGGCATTGGATAAGCCCCTAGGCAAACATGTGTCTTCGTGTGCCCTTTGTTTTTCTGACAAGTGTGACAATTAGCTATGTTCTTTTTATATCTGTAAGCATTTTATGCCAATAAAACAATGAATTGGCTTTCTGTGACATTATGGAGAACCCCGGGTGGCCATGCAATGGATTTGCATGCAACCAATTTAGGACAGTGGGTATAAGTGATATTGGTACTACTACCTGGTCGTTAGTCACCTGTGGTGTATTGCGGGTTTTTCTTGTCAAAGATCTACAGAGAAAGTAACTTTGATTATATAATCCTGCTGTGCATACTTTAAATATTCCTTTTCCTTAGGATTTCTGTTCAAAGCATTTATGATTTTTTCTAATTGCTGATCTTTTCTTTGTTCAGTCTGTATTAGTTCAGCGCTTCAGCCCAGATCTTCCGGTTCAGATATAGTTTTAACAATAGGCATGGATGTTGATATATCTATTAGTTCAGCTAATGGCTCCATACAAGATGACACGGGGTTGCATGATAATGCGTCAGCAATGATATTTGCTTTCCCAGGTAAATACCCGATCCTCGCGCCAAAGTCTTGTATGATCAAATGCCACCTAGTTCGTTTGGGGCTGTCATTAAAGCCTTTGAAGAAGTCGGTTAGGGGCTTATGATCAGTAAGAACCTTGATGGGATAACCGGATATTTTGAACTTAAAATGCACTAGTGAATTAATAATAGCTAGCCCTTCCCTGTCTATTACTGCATATTTACTTCCGGAAGGTCTCAGTTTATGTGAGTAAAAACCTATCGGGAAAAACTGTTTGTCATATTGCTGAAGCAATACCCCACCTACTCCTAGGTCTGAGGCGTGTGTTGCAATGAAGAATTCCTTACCGAAGTCAGGAAATTTTAAGATAGGAGAACTAAACAGTTCATCTTTCAAGTCATTAAACACCTGTTGATGCTGCTCAGACCATATGTAATATACGCCCTTCTTCGTAAAATCGGTTAAAGGAGCGGCTATTATGGAATAATTGCGTATAAAATGCCTGTAATACCCTCTACACCCCAGGAATGTTCGACATTGGTTGGTATTGGAAAGTTACGGATAACCGACACCTTATCGTGGACTACTTTAAGACCCTGACTACACTCCGTAAAACTTAAATAGACCAATTCTGTCTTGAAGAATTCACACTTACTAATCTTTACCCTTAAATTATGCTGTCTTAGTCTCTGTAGCACTAGATCCATTTTACGTAGATGTTCTTCTAAGGTATTAGAAAAGATTAGAAGGTCATACATATAGGCATGCAATGTCCCCTAATAAGTCTCCAAACATTATGTTGATAATTCCAGTAAATGTTAAGGGAGCACAACGTAAACCAAAAGGTATACGCAAAAATTCATAATGTCCCCTGGCTGTGCTGAAGGCAGTGTAGGGGATACTATTTTCTTCTAATGCTATCTGGTGAAAGCCTTTAAGTAAGTCCAAACTGGTAAAATATTTGTTCTGACCTAGCAAAGACAAAATATTGTCAGTACATGGCACTGGGAATCGATCAAGGATCGTTTCCTCATTTAAGCGACAGAAGTCTTCGCAGATATGCCATGTTCGATCTATTTTCGGTACAACTATTAATGGAAAATTATAAGGGCTGTTCGATTTTCTTATGACTCCTTCTTCTAGCATTTTACCTACTTCATCATTTATCTCATTATGGAATTTCATAGTGAGTCTGTACGAGGGTACATATATAATTTACTGCTTGTCTTTTAACCTTATTTGGTGTTCTATGACATCCGTTTTACCTAAAGATCCATCAGTAGTGGAGAAAACATCATGATATTTATTTAAAAGACCAAAAAATTTCTGCCGAATTTCCTCTTCTTGAATGTCTTTATTGATTTTATTTTTTATAGATTGCCAAAGGGATTCATCCGCAAAAGATTGAGCGTGATTGATTTCAGCGACGGTAAGAATACGATGTTTATAAACTTCCACACACAAGATATGTTCATTATTGTGAATTACTAAAGTGGTATTCAAATGATTACAGACTTCAATATTGCATAGTTGTTGTGAGCCGACTGTATAAATAGCTTGTGTGACGGACAATCCGTTAGTTTTCAAAGTGTCGGAAAGGATTAATATTTCAGATCCCGGCAAAGTTTTCTTTACTCGCACTAATATATTTGAATTTACGTTCGGCTCGATAGATTGCGTGCAAGATGATATTACGGGTGAACGAGAATTCTGTTGGGTCGCATATATTATTTATTGATCCATGAGACAAGTGATTGGTTCTTCAACGTATGTTACTGTTTTATTTGTCGTCTCATTTTTATCAAAAACTGATTTTAAGGTATTAGATGACTTATAGAATTTTCTTTTGATATACACGCCATGTTTGGCAGAGGCTAAGGTAATGTTTTGAGTGCCCATAGACGGGTATCCTATTCTTACAGCTGGATATATATCAATGTAAAGGTATCGGCAAACGTGGGCTTATTGACCTTGTACTGAACATGAGTTACTCCTATTACATTTAATTCATTAATTCTTATACCCGAGAGCCTTACTCCGGACTTCTCTATAGGGAAGTTCGAAAATAACAAGTGGTGAGTCCTCAAATCCATGATATTACGTGGAATACCAGAGTCAGAAAATAATGTGAAGGATCGGTGTTCTAAATTTACAGCATATAATGTTGGTCGTAACTCATTTTGGCTTATTATTGCGTGAATTTGTTGCAAATCTTCGGGAACCTGCACTGATTTATTGGATTCGGCCATGTGTTTCATAGGAAAATCTATTGCCTCGCAATGATCTGATAAATTATTAAATGGATTATTTGATGCAAATGATGTTGATATGAATGACCCAACATCACTCTCTCCCCCATTGGAGTTAACTATGTGGTATTTGCTTTGCTTTGCGCATTCTGAATATTCGTCTGACCTTGGGAGTTCTTTATAGTCGGCCCAGGAACAGAGTTACTTGAAGCACTATTTGTTTGTTTTTTATTTTGAACTACATTGCCATTCGCCTGTTTTTGTTTATTAAACTGAGGATTTTTCTTTTTATTTCCGTATGGAACTGTTTGTGTGTTTCTAAGATTCTGTTGTTGATTATGCGAGAAGCATCGACTATATGAATGGGTTGAACTGTTACGAATCGAACAAAATTTCGTCCTACAGTCTGCAGTCAAGTGACCTTAACGTTTGCAATTAAAACAAGTCATCACTGCAGCTTGATTATTATTAACTATGTTTACTTGTTGTGGCTTAGTTCTATTTTTTGCAAAAGCTTGAGTAAGCAAGGGATGAAGGTCTGTACACTTAGACAAGTGTTTCTTTACCGGTGTATATACATCTAATTCCGTACTTCCGGGCGTTAACTTTTTATCAAAACACCGCACTAAAGCTTCTGGCAACATAATTGTCAAGCAAGTTAAATACATTAGCAGTAAGAAATCTTTCACGGCGATGTTATCTCCTGTAACCCATGTGGAATTACCTAAAATATCCTGATATTCATTCGGCAATGAGAGCCGCCCGTTCTATAACATTAAGCTGAGTCATAGAGGCTTGATTAAGTGTATTTCTTAATGTCAAAACTACATCTAAGGCTTCCTCACCGCCATACATTGCACGTAGCCTAACTTTGAAATCGTTCCATGTAACTGCCTCTTGGAAAGAGACTCCTCTAAGATACGCGCTTGCATCTGCTTTAGCAAAGTCTATGAAACTTTTAGCTTCTTGTCATTGTACAGATGGGTCTGTGGTGCGTGTTGCATTTAAATGAGCATCTACTGACGAGATCCATGACTCGACATTCTGAGGCAGGAACCAAATGACCGGACCTTGAAAAGGAAGGATAGCTGATCTTGCACTCACTAAAGTTACAATGGGACTAGGAGTACTGGGTCCGGCAGTGGGGTCACTGGGATTCACGGGAGGTGTCATGTTTATTTTAATTTTTTTCCTATCTCTACGATTCCTTGCGATCCTATCAAAATCTCTATATGAATACAGATGTCCACTGCGTAAAAGCATATGCACTATACAATAAAGATATGTTGCATATTAGAATAAAGTCCCACAAAATGATGATATTGAGAGAGTTGATGTGACAAAGATGTTTCCCAAGAACTTCTGAAAGAAAACGGAATTAGCACAAAGAGAAAAAAAAATCAGCAGACGAAAATTTGTAGTTGAAAACAGATTCTATTTATAAAGGAAAATTAAGATTGCACATAACTCACCCCAGCAATAATGAACGATCAACTCGTGACATAAAACACTGCACTGCAAAAACCTGAATGAATAAACGATGTACTTAGCTTTATTATATATGCGCTAAGAATTGTTGATCCCATGACGTCACGTCCTATCTCTCTCTCTCTCGCTTTTGCAAGAGTTTAGCTGGGTGATGACCTTTGACTTGGCTTCTCGTCGTGCGTTGTTATATTCGATGAATGTTTCACTTCCCGATGTAATTATTGAATGCTTATGATGAAAGTTGTTCATTAAACGTTGATATACATGAAGGACATTTCTTCATATTCTTAGGATGTTTAATGATGTATGTTGATTGAAGATCCTGTTCCTCAGTTTATAACTGATTTATAGCTGATATTCGATGAGTTCATTACTTCCATGCACGTAGATACTTCATCGTAATTGTAGATTTATTACTGTTGTAACTGTTAATTATTACAGTTGTAACTGCTGGTTGTTATAATTGCAATCGCAGGTTATTATAGTTGTAATGGCTGCCACCAATTGTTTGTGTGAGAATGTTATACGCACATATCGTGGTTCCATCTCATGTCTCTTCAATGTCATATAGAATTATTAGACTTGAAGGTTACTTCTTAGAATAAGTCAAAGCTTAAGTTAATTTTAAACAATTTATTGTTAGCTCCATCACTGGAGTATGGATGGTTTGGTCGGATTACCATTCCGTATGAAAATATGAATAGAACTACTTTACAAAATGCTCGCGTCGATAACGTATTATTAGTTATCTCAGCGTTTATTACAAATAAAAGAGATATGATCACGTAGCCTTATAGCCAGAAGTCAGGTAATTCCGGTAGGGATCAATAGGTCAACTGTTTCTCACCGGAGGCTTGTGATATGTTTACAAGACATAAATAAAGGTTTACCTATGCAATGCTTTCCAAGCGTTGCCTTACCATAGTCTAATTTCAAATCCTGTTATGGCTGTCGTCACACTTCAACTCTCAAATGATCGCTTGGGTCAGGGGTTTACAAATGTATATATTAAATATATACACATTTATTATGGTGAGATAGCTATATCACCCTGATGTATGTTCTTCAAAAGCAATTTTCTTCTTAGGATATTTTTCCGAGTGTTATACCAAAGAATTTTACCTGTAGAGGTATCAAAGGGTTCTATCCCCAGGAGCGAATATCCCAAGCGATATCATTTATTAGACTAGGACGTATTTAAAACAAACCACGATAATCCTTCCCTTTATAGTGTTAACATATGTATTGAAAGATATGGGATATGATTGGATACGTGGCCGAGAGAGCCATTACAACTCCGATCCTAGTTTGCTGAAAACATGTTTGCTTTTTGCTTTTTCACCTTGCCTTCTAACAGCGCCATCTTGAAAGACGGTTTCGGGAGTTTTTTCCTTCTTTTCAAGTTTTTCTTAGTGTTTTTGAAACTATGGATATTTTTGCTTTTGATTCATTGATTAAGCTAAATATCCTTTTTGTTTGTCGTGGAAAATTTTATGTGTCCACCCTTGTGTTTTTGAGCTATGCATCCGTCTATGGTCCATGGCTGCTCCAAATTGTATATTTATTTTTATCTAGTCTTGCGAAAGTGTATTATGTATATTCATTTTACAACTGTGGTATTTTTATAGGTTAGACTTAGGCCCATTTTGGTATGCTCTTTTAGCATCATTCTTGACTTGGGCTAACCCCTACACTTATCCCTTGTCCAGGACCGGCAATTTCTTACATATGCACCTCTATCTTCTACAACGTAACTGCACAGTTTTCGTCAGGCCGCCACCCCTCCCTTCCAATTGATACTTGATACGTCAAAGCAGGGACTTTCAACTTTGAAGATACCCTCTTGGAGCCGTGGATGGTGTTTTAAAGTCAGCTTCTGGCGACAGCCTTTCACCTATCTCTGTATACCTTATTTCAATATTGACAGGTAAACCTGCATTTCGTGTCACCTTACCCATTTGCTTATCTTCCAGCTGCCGGCTTTTTTTGAGGATTCGTTCTCTGTGCCTATTTACTGTATATCGCTTGGAAAAACCTTTGATGGTTCTGATTTCATAACTAGCTGTCCTGCTCGTTTATCATTTCCTAAGTCTCCCCTCCTCCCCCTTCATTCTCTCTCTCTCTCTCTCTCTCTCTCTCTCTCTCTCTCTCTCTCTCTCTCTCTCTCTCTCTCTCTCTATATATATATATATATATATATATATTTATATATATATATATATATATATATATATATATATATATATATATATATATATATATATATATATATAAATATATATATATATATATATATATATATATATATATATGTATACATAAATATACACGCATACATACATACATATATATATATATATATATATATATATATATATATATATATATATATATATATATATATATATATATATATATATATATATATATATGTGAGCATATATCACAAGCACACGTGATTTTTAATTAATGTAAATATCACCCACAAATGGCATTTAATACCAAATTCTATCTTGGGCATATATATCCACTTGGAATTATTTTTATGGTAACAGCTTCTGCCCGGGTAGAGATTCGAACCCCCACCTGTTTGGCTGGAAACCATGCCGGCAGAGATCCTACCGACTGAGTTATCAAGTCGGTAGGGTCTCTGCAGGCATGGTTTCCAGCCGAACAGTTGGGGGTTCGAATCTGCACCCGGCCAGAAGCTGTTACCATAAAATGAATTCTAAGTGGATATATATGCCCAAGATAGAATTCGGTATTAAATGCCATTTGTGGGTGATATTCCTATATTAGCTGTTTATCGGGACGTTGTAATCTTCTGTCAATCTTCTTCTTCATCAGTTATTTTGATGATTTTTCTTTTCCTTTATCAAACTCCATCTCAAGTTGATCTTTTCTATCTACTTACTCGGACCTTATATCTACATGTGAATTAATTACATAGATTACTCAAACTCTGTATATCTAGGATAGTATCTGAATATATATGTACCCTTCCTGATTATGTTCTTTGATTATTTCTAAGTGTTAATTTCAATTACTTTTTCACCTCCACTATTTAAATTGAACTTCTGTCTTATGTAAATATTTACAGTTTAGCCTTCATATCAATTACAATAATTTATTTTTATATCCTTTATATCAAAATGCTGGTTTGGGTGAGTGTAATTTTTACTTCCTATCTTGATCATCAGTATATTTGCCACACAGTCCATTATCCATACACTTAGTCCAATGTTTGTGGTACAGCTTTGGATACTGAATGATTTTTGCCAGCCGGTTATAATCCTGTGATGGAGTGAGTGTAAAGTAAAGTGTTAATGTATATTATATATTAACATTAATCGTTCTTTTAAGCCTTCATAAACTGTGAAGTAAATCAATACCGTCGTCACTGCCATTGCCCGGCCTTATTAGCTCTAAATCAAGAGTACATATACTGACGGAATAATTTTCTAGTACTAGTGATGGAGTTGCAGGATTAATCACCAAATAAAATAAGAAGGATAACAACTGGAGATCATTCAAACGTATGCACCAACAACATCCTATACATGGGAAGAAGTATAAAGTTTTGGTGAAATTCTGGAGATATCTGTGAAAGAAAATATATTCAAATTGAGTTTGTTTAGGGTGATTTCAATGGTAAAGTATGTCAAAAGAAGAGATAAGAATCAGCTATAGGTAAATTTGGAGTAGGATCAAGGAATTATAGAGGAGAATTGCTTGTAGAATTGGTTGAATGAAATAATCTTGAAATCATGAACACCCTTTATAAATAGAATCATAAAAATGGACGTGGAGGAGCCCCATAGGAGAAACGAAAATTAAATAGATTATATCCATGTAAAAGTTTAATTAGTTGAAGATTTAAAATGTTGGACAAGTTAGGGTCAAGTGATCACAGAATGGTGAGAAATTATTTTTTTGGAGGAAAGAGTAAGAAAAAATAAATTTTAAGGAAGAGATTCAATACTTTAACAGGAGAGAAATCTGATAAGTTTAGTTTAGCAATGCAAAATAGGTACTCTCAGTTACACGATGAATTTGAAACAACTAAGGATGAAATTAACAGTATTTTAACGAACATCGTATTGGAATCAGCGTAAGAGATGCGTGAAAAGGTTCCTAAACAAGCTAGATAATAACTATCAGAAAACACCAAAAAATCTGATTAAAAAAAAATAATTAAGAAAAACATTTAAATACGGGTAAAACTCAAGAAGGATGAAAACGTATCAGCAGAACTATCTAAAACAATAAACAAACAAAAACCCCAAAGACATTCGTAAACATAATCATACGTAAATTGAGGAAAGAATAAAGAAAGGATGGAAAATCTTATTAATGAAGTGAAGACTTGGGAAAAGACGACAATATATGTTCGCTTTAAAGGAGAAAATGAAAAATATTATCTACAAGAGAGATGGGATGATAAAGTATCCACATGATTTTCATTGAATGCCATATAATAGTTATATAGGAAATTACTTCACCAATCGTAATCATGAAAAACCTGATTCGGTGCCAAACAGGAAAGGATAGAGTCAAAGCAGCAGGAGAAGACAGTCTAACAATTAATTTAATAATAAAACTCTACATCAAATATCTGCAAAAATGCTCTATACGTATAGCTTGAAAAACCTTATCATTTGAAGTTGGTATTCAACAACTATCCATATCCATGTAATTAACCAGCTATTGAAAAAATCAACAGAACATGAAAAACCACAATGTGAGGCAGTTATAGACTATGAAAAAACCTTTGATTCTGTCAAAACCTCAGAAGTAATGAGAGCTTTTTAAAAACATGGAAAAGAACTCTTATGTTAGAACACTTACAAATATCTATACAGGAAGTACAAGAATCATAAAACCATATAAAGAAAGTGAGAAAATTCCGATTGAGCAAGGACTTGTTGAAACTCATATCTCCTGAATTATTCACAGCATTACTAGAACAAGTTTTTAAGAATCTAATTAGCCACTTAGCTAATACAGAAGTCATGGTTGTGTTTAGTGAATCATTGGAGGAATTGCAAAAGATTATAGAACATTTGAATAGAGAAAGCAGAAACTTATTGCTGAAAATGAATATCAGTAAAACTAAAAGATCTTTCAACGAAAATACAGAGAGACAACAAATAACAATTATGGTCGAACCTCTAGAGATTTTTA
>NC_090734.1:36324722-36329722 GCF_036898095.1 Palaemon carinicauda | reverse complement strand
GTAGCTTGCAATCTATTTCTTAGAGGTTTGAGAATGTGTTCCCCAGCCTACCTAAATAAAGAATTTGAAATCATCCGTAAACAACTCGCCCAGCTATTCTACCCGACGTATGTCATAGAAAAGGCCATCAACAAAGCCAACACGATATATTATAAAGATCATGATGTTACTAACCAAAGAGATTTTAAAAATAAGATAAAACTCCCATATATAGAAGGTATTAAAAATATAACAAATCATATCAAAACTGAGAACCCCTTTGTTTTTTCATATCCAAAGACCATAGGAAGCGCCCTTATTAATGTTTATCAAAATAAAAGAGAAATAGAATCCGGCGTTTACAAAGTACCATGTAGGGATTGTGAAAAAGTGTACGTTGGGCAAACGGGCCGTTCGCTATCTCAAAGATTATCCAAACACAAAAGATCTGTTAGATATGGGTATGAAAACTCGGGGATTTTCATTCACCTTAGGGATTTAGGGCACCAGATTAACTGGAGTGAGTCGTCTTTGCTTTTTAAGAGTACCTGTCCGTACAGAAGGAAAATCCTGGAATCTGCCATCATAAATCAATCAAACACAATGAATCTATCTGGGGGCCAATGGAAAGCTGACACAGTGGACAATACTCTTCTCAACCCTATCATTAAAAAGATAATCCACGGAGACCGACCACCAGACAGGCATCAGAGGTCAAGACTTCCTCCAAGCGGCTCAACAATAAGAACACGCACCTGGATGTAATTAAATTGGCTAATCCTTCCAGCAATTATAACAACTATAGAACAATTGAACACACCCTTTTGCTTTCATATATAAACCGTCACTCTCCACTGTAATCCTCACTTTTACTTTACATCCTGAAGAGGGTCGATGTTTATTGACCGAAATATAGTGTGATTTATTCATATTTCCTGTGTTTATTTTATGGGCCTTTTTGAAAATATATATATATATATATATATATATATATATATATATATATATATATATATATATATATATATATATATATATATATATATAAATAAATATATATATATGAATATATTTATATATATATATATATATATATACATATATATACATATATATATATATAAATATATATATATATATATATATATATATATATATATATATATATATATATATATATATATACATATATATATATATATATATATATATATATATATATATATATATACATATATATATATATATATATATATATATATATATATATATATATACATATATATATATACAGTATATATATATATATATATATATGTATATATATATACATATATATATATATATATATATATATATATATATATATATATATATATTTATATATATATATATACATATGTATGTATATATATATGTATATATATATATATATATATATATATATATATATTATATATGTACATATATATATATATATATATATATATATATATATATATATATATATATATATATATATATATATATATATATAACCCCCTCACCCACATATATATATATATATATATATATATATATATATATATATATATACATATATATAAGCATATATATATATATATATATATAATATATATATATATATAATTTATATATTTATATATATATATATATATATATAAACGTATATATATATATATATATATATATATATATATTATATATATATATACACACATATATATATATATATATATATATATATATATATATATATATATATATATATATAGATAGATAGATAGATAGATAGATAGATAGATATATGCATATATATACATATATTATACACACACACACACACACACATATATATATATATATATATATATATATATATATATATATATATATATATACGTATAAATATATGTATATATATATATATATATATATATTATATATATATATATATATATATATATATATATATATATGTATATATATATATGTTTATATATATATATATATATATATATATATATATATATATTTATATATGTATATATATATATATATATATATATATATATATATATATATATATATATATATATATATATATATATATATATATATTAAAACTAGATTAGCTAGAACTCAAGTTGGAATAAAAGGGTGCTATAAGCTAAAATTAACCAGCAGGGAAAATAACCCAATGACAAAATGAAATAATGGATTAAACAATAGTGTAAAGAATATAAAACATGTTACAACGTTTAAACTGATACGAAATTTACTGTGTAAACGATAAAAATAGAATCCTGCTAGGTTGTTCAACAAAAAAATATTTTACTACAAGTTTCAATTTATATATTTTTACCTGTTCAACTGCGTGATAAGAAAGTAGCGTTTCACAATCTGGTATAATCTGTAATAGAACTTCAAAAATACTGTGCAGTACTATCGCCTAACATGGAGAAGACAAGAAGCAAAACATTGTAAGAAATGTGAAAACCTATGCAATTTAAAAAAAAAAAAAAAAAAATAACTGACATGGTGAAATGGCATTGTATCGCCACAATAAACAATGCTGTACTAGTCAGGGCCATCCATATAAGATTGTTTTTTTTATGACCAATCAGATAAGTTTCTCCCAATCAAAATTCTGCAATGGCTAAGGTGGTGATAAAATCTGATCAAAACCCAAAAATTTATACTACAACCGGCTTGTCATCCAATCCCCAGCGTCAGCGGAGCAACTGTCCAGAGGCCAGATACGTCCTACTATAGGGTATGCTAGAAATTTTTGGATGGCAATAAGCCAGTTTTTGGAAAATTATCATAGCCACTTACAATGTCAGGACTCAGTCTAGGTAGAAGACCTTGCTGTGCTACTAAAAGAACTGAAATAAACAATCTTGCTTATAATGGGATTGAGTGAAATTAGAACTGGGGAATGTTATATAGAGTTCAAAGAGTCATACATTTTGCTTCAGAGCACAGGAAAGGAACAAAAAGTGGATTTACTTTTCAATAAAAAACTTGCAAGTAACATAAAAGAACTTATAGTCTTAGGGATAAAATTGCAGAATTGATTATCAAAATAATAGAAAGTTTACAGTAATCCTAAAACTGTATAAAGATAGTGAGTAAGTTCTGATTGAGAAAATATTTAAACAAGAAGACCCCATCTATCCTAACTAGATTAGAAAAATGTAGAGTTTGACATAAATGCATAAGATGGAGATTTTTTGGTGAACAAAGTGAGATCATGAAATATAAAATGATAATTTCTCTTTAAAGAAAAATACTTAACCAAATATTAATATTATACTATTAATGCATGTTCCTTGAAGGATTTGTTATATTACTCTACTTGGCAGAACATTCTGGCAAAATTGTCAAATATTTGGATATCACTGATTTTATTAACATTGATATTGAGCTGTGTTTTGAAGGAGTTTTAGACCAAGGATATCATGTAAAGGATAGAGCTTCAAACCCTGGGACGTCTACTGAGAAAATTCAATTACTCTACTAAATAATAACTAAAAAGATCAGGTACTAGAAGACAATGAAAAAATAATGTCATCGTCATTGAAAAATACACTGTAAAAGAACGAGATTTACATTACAAGGATGGCAAAATTCCTCATTTTGGTCATGGAGAATAGTCCAAATTAAAATTAAGATGACTTCCAGAAACACCATTTGTTTTTTCCTCTTTTGGCAGAATTTGCCCTGGCATAAATCTTGATAAAACCAAAATTATATTATGCAAGCTAATTTCTCATCACCTTCAGGTAGACAATTTCCAACCATTTTAATGAACGTCAAGGAATCCGACAAGCAATAGAGAATTTCGTGAATTATACAGAATTTTAACACTATATTGTGGAGGAGTGTCAAAATTCAGCCATGGAGACACTACTATTAAAACAACATGAACAATTTTGAATATCCCCAAATGATATGCTATTTTTGTCTAGCCTTGGGATTAGGGCAGACAGGGTAAGTAAGAAAAACCGTATATCACAAGTCAAGAAAAAATGATTACTGTTCCTAACAAGAAGATAACAGTATCAATAGAGAGAACTCATTCAAAACACCAATTAAGCATACTATTCAAATGATCTAGAATGAAAGATAAAGTATAATAGATAGTTGGAAAGTTTTGCATTCATCACAACAGCTGCATGCTGGATTGACTACAAAGAGAGGACTCACTTGACATTGTTTATCTCCCGCACCTGCTCGCGTAATTCTTAGGTCATGTTTATGAGATCTTTTTTAATTTTTTCGAGTAGAGGATGGGAGGAGTATGCCAAGCATTACGAAAAGCATTGCAATATATTTTTGAGCAAGAAATACAACCTACGAAGTGTTATATTCAGATTAATATAAGCAATGAACCTATGAAGGTGACAATTATCGATTATCCTGAAGGACTGTGTTATTTTACTCTTTTCTTGACAGATAGACACTATTTGTTTATCACCCATGACCCAACAGGAAATCTAATTTAATACATCTTTGGAGGAGAACATATTATTGGTTAAAAAATGAAAAAGAACATTTATTATATATAGAATTCCTGCCATTAGTGAATGTCGTTTAAACAAATTGTTTAGCGAAGACCTTAAATCAAATAATAATAATAATAATAATAATAATAATAATAATAATAATAATAATAATAATAATAATAATAATAATAGTAATAATAATAATAATAATAATAATATGTTTATTTTTTATCAAAAGAGGGGACTTTACGAGATAATACTGAAGGTATATTTTTGTAGACTAATGAATGAGCAGAGGCGTTCTATATTGATGGAGACTTGAATTCCTTGTAGATTGACCACCCATGTAATGCCATAGTTTTAACTTATGTGTTAGTACTATTGAGAGAGATGCTGGTGTAGGCATTTTAGACAAGCAAAAACAAACAATCATTCTTAGGTGAGAAGAACTTCAACTGTTCAGAATATAAACCTTTTCTGTCAACGCCT
>NC_090734.1:36307222-36309722 GCF_036898095.1 Palaemon carinicauda | reverse complement strand
AGAGGAGAGAGTACTTCATATTCTTATTCAGAGAGAGAGAGAGAGAGAGAGAGAGAGAGAGAGAGAGAGAGAGAGAGAGAGAGAGAGAGAGAGAGAGAGAGAGAGAGAGAGAGAGCTGAACCATAAATTGAAGAATTGTAATATGAATCTTTTATCTTTAACCAAAAGGTCAAACTATTACCTTGACATGAATATCTTACTAAAGGTAACTTTTCCCTTGATTGAAGTTGTCAATACCTAGCAGTGTGTCACTTTTTCATAAATTGTAAACTATTATGATTAACTTTTTCTCTATTTTCTCCAATATTTATTAACATCATATAAGGAGAGAGAGAGAGAGAGAGAGAGAGAGAGAGAGAGAGAGAGAGAGAGAGAGAGAGAGAGAGAGAGAGAGAGAGAGAGCTGAACCATAAATTGAAGAATTGTAATATGAATCTTTTATCTTTAACCAAAAGGTCAAACTATTACCCTGACATGAATATCTTACTAGAGGCAACTTTTCCCTTGATTGAAGTTGTCAATACCTAACAGTGTGTCACTTTTTCATAAATTGTAAACTATTTTGATGAACTTTTTCTCTATTTTCTCCAATATTTATTAACATCATATAAGGAGAGAGAGAGAGAGAGAGAGAGAGAGAGAGAGAGAGAGAGAGAGAGAGAGAGAGAGAGAGAGAGAGAGAGAGAGAGAGAGGTGGGGGCCGCTGTTATATGAGAAAAAAAGTAATATGACAGATATTTCTAATATTGAGAAAAGATTGACGTCATGTCAACTAGGAAGAAGAAATTGAGCGAATGATACTTCACGTTTTAGAGCAAAGATGATAAAAGACATCGTCTGGTATTACAGCAAAATGCAAGAGGTGTGAAAAAAAAAGAACCTAATTGGGGAATTGCCATGACAGTGCCGAAGAAGTTTATTCATAATTTACGAATTGGAATTAAGATATATATTTTCAAAATTTTATGTTTTGGTAGTATACAAGAAGTAATAATGAGAAAAAGCTAAAATAAAAGAGAATGTTATGTTTCTATGAACAAACATAATGTGAACAGAACTTAGTTATCTGCAGTATATAGTACAATGAGTATTTGAGCAATTGTTTCATTTTTTCTTTTAAGATGGACACGGGGATAAGATTCCTTCAAAATATATTATACATTATCCTGGCTAGTGTATTACTCTTCAAGGTCTTCTAATTCAGAGGTTGGCTACAGATTTAAATATATCATGAGAGTATTTGATAAGGGAAGCGTTCGTTCTCTCTATCCCAGGGAGATGGAATCTACCTAAGTTATAACTAATTGGAGACGTTACTTGGTTCAGGATGAATAAACCCTAGTAGGTTCCTTTCATATATTACAGGGATCACACCCAGAATTAGAACGTTATTTTCTATTTTTTTGGACATGGTTTTTATTTGACGGATCGGTTTTTTTATGGTTTAAGATATTCAACTTGAAAAAAAAAAATAATTTGTTCTATGTTAAGATGGTAATCCTGTATATATCAAAGGCTGAGTATTAATAATCCCATTGAGATTTATAGACCAGCTAACTGCAGCTACCTCATCAGAATAATGCTTGTTTATTAATAAGAATAACTGAAAAGCTTTTTTCAATTTTGTCACGAAGTTCTGTGCTAATCAAATATTAAAAACGAAGATGAGACGTGTTACTGGAATTAAAATCAGTCCCTAAAATATAAAACGAAATTTGTCTTAAATATATTGTCAATGAAAAAAAAGAAAATAATGATATTTATCTTAATGCTTATTTCCATCTAAGGCTTAAATTTCAGAGGACTCCCTCCTCATCATGGTTATATACAAAAGAGAAATATAATTTCGAAAGAATTAGGGTGGATTCGCTAAAATGTAGTGATTATAACCACAGTGTGGGTGTTACGTTATTTGCATGGACTAAAAAGCTAATGATATACCCTAATAATATCGGATACAATACGAAGGGAGGTCGAGAAAGTTAAGAATATGCTTTATACGGCATTTCGTAAGGAATTGAAGGTCACAATTTGAGTTAGTTCTGTGAAGATGTGCTTGGTCATTTTGAGATTTGATATTAGAAACAACAGAAAGAAATGATTAATCAATCAAATATATCCCATAGCGTATATATTATGTTAAATGTCTGCTTAAAACATATTGATTGTAATAGGCACTGAGGAAGAATTACAAGTAGGAAGGAAATAAGCTTGGTAGGATTCATTATAAAAAATATGCTACCGCGGGAGATTTATGAGGTCTTATGACTGGCCAGAGAGCACTACATTGGATCCTTCCCTCTGGTTGCGGCTCATTCCCTTTTACCTACAAAAACACAGACCGAATAGTCGGGACTATTCTTCAAATAATCTTTTCTCTACTCATACACTTGACACATGAGATTACCAAACAATTCTTTATCACCCAAGGGTATGGCACTGTAATTGTTCAGTAGCCACTTTACTGTATGTAAGGGTGGAAGAGCCTCTTTAGCTAAAA
>NC_090734.1:36289722-36302222 GCF_036898095.1 Palaemon carinicauda | reverse complement strand
AAAAAAACCCCCACACCCTTGAATCTTACTTCTGACAATTGTCTCCGCAACACAAACTTTCCCCTGATATTATCATAAACTGGACTCTTAGACTGAAGGGCAACAAAAACAAAACATGACCTTAAAACTATATTTCTCAAAACTGCAATACAACATCAACAACCAGAATAATTACACTTATAACTAATCTTTAACTTAATAAATATACCAACAAAAAAAAAACCGTATCACCATTCAAATAAAAAAACCCCTAACAAACTTAAACCTAAACCGCACACCAGCTCAAAATATGTGTTTATATATATTACGACACCAACACTGTCGCCACACACAAGCCGAACTGTCTTTTCACGGCAAACTACCACTACAGTTTATGGTAACCGAAGAGTTCTTAATTTGTCATAACGGCCTCAACTCCTTGAGTCACAGGTGTCAGTATCATCATCATCATCATCATCGTCAGCATCATCATACACAATCTTTATAAACAGTGATCCAAACGGAAAATCCTTCAAACGGGCTGGGTCATTATGGCATCAAAATCAAGAAAATCGTTCAGTGCAATCAAATCATAATCCTAATCGTAGTCCAGGTCATCAACGGTTGCGTAATCCAAGAGCAGTCTTAATACAATCTAATACAGGCTAGGTCATCAACAATATATCCACTTTCCAAAAATTTAAATCTCTCCAAAGGAGGAATCACGGCTCCGATACAAGAAAAATCACTTTAAAGCCGGCTGCCAATGAAAAAAAAAAACACAACCGACTCCTGCTACAGTCAAATATCCAATGCTTTCGCCCAAGACATTCATCACCGCCCTATCTTAGCTAAAAAAATGTAAACAAACAACCTCAAATATACCGACAGTCTTTCCCACTACAAACAATCATTCGCTAACTACCCTTGTTCTTCGGCGCGCACCGCGGACACACAAACACACGTACACACAAACACACATACTCTCTCGCGCACGCGCGATCTAACAAAACTAAAGCAAATGAAATTATCTCTCTCTCTCTCTCTCTCTGACAAAAGTAAAGCAAATGAACACTCTCTCTCTCTCTCTCTCTCTCTCTCTCTCTCTCTCTCTCTCTCTCTCTCTCTCTCTCTCACAAAACTAAGCAAATTAACACTTTCTCTCTCTTGCGGTTTGACAAAACTTAAGTAAATAAACTCACTCTCTCTCTCTCTCTCTCTAATGACAAAGCTAAAGCAAATAAAATATTTCGATGTAACAATACTAAGACAACTCTCTCTCTCTCTCTCTCTCTCTCTCTCTCTCTCTCTCTCTCTCTCTCTCTCTCTCTCTCTCGATTTGGCAAAACAAAAAAAATAAATTAAAATAAAATTAATCCTCCACATTCCTCCCCCCTTACTTTGCCAAATCCTCACACAACACTTACCTATTTTCTCATTACCCTGTCGCAATCAGGAACAGGGCCTCGGCTTCGAGTAACTGGGCCTTCATATACTTGCACTCTCTCATTCACTTCTTCCATGTCATTTTCATTCAACATACTATTACTATTCCCGTCTATGTTCTGCTCGTCTAAGATATCATTCACTATTTCATCTACCTCAGTTTCATCTGGCCCGAAAATCCCACTAATTTCTGTCAACAATTCATCCATTACATCCAAACCATTTTCTACTTTAACAAAAGAATCATTCATACTGCTTATCATTCTCCTATCTTTCATTCTCGTGTTCGTCATACGTTCTCTTGCCTCATCTAACGAAAAACCACACACACTATAAGTATCATTCATACTCATCCAAGTTTCATCTGTATTAATACATTTATCTGCCATACTCACCTGTACATTTACACCCTTGTCCTGCTTATTCTGATTCCCGCCAACAACTACAAAATTTTCCTGTCTTTTATCCCCAGTAAAATTCTCAGACTTCTTTTTCCTTCCATACTCTACTAACACCAATTGCTTATCTTCTAAACCTAATGCCTCACACATACTCGGTTCATACTTGTTCGTTTTCAGCCATTTATTCATACCATTCTCCTGAATATATCTTGGTACCTCCTTCCATTTTCGCAACTGATTGTGGTGTGCCCTAACCTTTTCCACACTACCATCCACACTTACTTTACCTAAAACATAACTCAACCCACTAGAACCAACATCTAACACCTCATATGGACCTTCAAACTTATCACGTACCTTATTGACATTCAATCTTCCTTTTTCAATTACTTCTTTTAACACATTCTCTCCCACTTTGTAGCTTTCAAATCTCTCATTTGCTTTCTTCCAAACATATCTATCATTCTCGGACACACTCAATCTCGGTCTTACTATCTTTTCAAAATTCAACACAAACTTACACGGAGACATACCAGTACTCATGTGCACCGTCGCATTATACGCCCACAACGCACGCCCAACATATAAATCCCAATCATTATCACATGTACTCATCATCCGCAAAATTTCTGTCAAGGTTCTTACCGTCCTTTCAGCCAAACCATTCGCACTTGGCATATACCGAGTCGAATATACATGTTCAATGCCCCATTCTCTTAACATCTGCTCAAACTCCCATCCAACAAACTCCGGACCATTGTCACTTAACATTTTTGCAGGCTTACACACACTCATCGGCAACATCACTTGACTTACCATTCTCGCTACAGTCTCACTTCTTTTATTCTTGATGGGTACTGCATACGCAAACTTGCTCATATGATCGACCATGATAATCATTCCCACATGTCTCCTCGCAGTCACAGGCAACGAAACACAATCAATCACAAACATCTCAAATGGCTCTTTCATACGTAACCTCAGAACAGGCGGACTTGCATGCATGCTCTGATACTTTCCCTTCTGACAATCCTCACAAGTAGTCGCTACATCCCTACAAATTTGACTCAACCCAGGCATAAACAACCTCTCTCGCATGCATTCCCACAATTTATTCTTCCCCATATGCCCATACCTGTCATGCACTACCATACACATACTTACAGCTGCATGCATTGGAAATACAGGAACATATATATCTTCATCCATTCCCCTATGCAAAAAATACACAATATTCTTACAAACAATAAATCTTTTAACAACTTTCTTATACGCTTCCAAATCACACGGCCATTCTTCCACCCTAATACCATTTAAAATACATTCACGTAGCCTATTTATTTCGAAACATTCACCTTGCATTTCTTCCACCTCTTCTTTGCTTAACAAATCTTCTTCACTCTTTGCAATATCAATCATGCCAACAAAATTCGCCATGAATACACTATCATCCTCAATTACTATTACCTTACAGCCATTCTTTGAAAGCAAACCCTTACCAACATCAACTGACACATGGTGCAACCTCAAAAAATCTATTCCCATAAAAAACCAATTAGGCATTTCATTATCTCCCATTACAATAAAATTATGTTCAACTTCCATACTCCCTAGTTTCACCTTCAACCTCACTTCTTTCCAAACAAGTAAACTTCCCTGACCTATTCCCTGAATTCTCACACTCGTACACTGTCTTTTCACTTCCCAATTGTACCTCTCAATTTCCCTGATAACCGACTCATTTACTAATGACACTTGAGCACCCGTATCAATTAAACTACAATATTCATTTTCATTTATATTCACATATGTCATCATCCTTCCTTTTACACCATGCATACATACATTTATTCTCCTTTCAATTCTGTCGCTTACTTCACCAATATGTTCATCATCATATTCACTGTCCTCTATACCGTCAGATCCTAGATTAAGGTCTCTTGCACCATTATCCTTCTCATTCAACAATTTGCAACATTCCTCATTACATTGAATCCTCAAAAGATATTCCCTATCTTTCTCCTTACATGCCCTATATTCCATCGGTCAATTCCATCCAAAATACAAATACACAGTTACACCATACAACATACTTACCACCATTAATATCTTTGATAATACTTCCCCTTCTAGTACACTACTCTCCTCCTCATATACCATTTCTTTTGACACTTCATTCATCACCCTTCTCTTAAGCTCAGTTACGCTACCTGGTATTTCCGTATTTAACCCCTCTTGTATTAACTTACTTAAACCCATTAGGATACACTTATATACCATATCTCCCCCTTCACAACTCTGCTCCACAACTAAACCTTCAAGCAACCTTTCAGAATTCTGATTACTCTCTTTATCTTCCATCCTCCCATGCATCCTCGACATCGCATCCGCTATCACATTCATATTTCCCGGTACATATTCTAACCTAAAATCAAATTCATTCAAATCCTCTATGGTCCTAGCAACCCTTGCATTCACATATTCTTTCCTTTTCATATACACTAGGGGCTGATGGTCAGTACGCACAATGAATTTTACACATTACAAAAATACTTTCAATGCTTTCACACAAAATTGTATTGCAGCCAATTCCCTGTCAATCGTCGAATACTTCCGCTCAGCTTTATTAAATGCTTTACTAACATACGCTATTACTCTCAATTGCTCTTCTCCATTTACTCTCTGCATTTGAACCAAACAACCACCCATACTAACCCCACTCGCATCCGTATACAACTCTAGCATATTCGCATTTTCACTGTAGTCTGGAAATGCCAAAGTGACGTCTTTCGCGGCCTCTTCCTTCAACCTTTCAAATGCTTCTATCATCCGATCATCCCATTTTAACTTTGTACTATTCCTTTTACCCGTCCATTCATTCAAAGGCTTCCCTATACCTGAACAATCTCTAACAAACTTTGGACCAAACTCAGCCAAACCAAGAAAACCTCGCAACTCGCGCACAGTCCGGGGACGTGGAAATTCTCGCACCTTGATCACAAACTTATCACTCTTCCTTATACCAAATTCACCCACTACAAGCCCAAGAAATTCTACCTCCCTGGACAACCATATACACTTCTCAAGCTTAATTTTCACACCGACTTCAATTAACCGCCTCAACACTGCCTCAAGCAACCGCATATGTTACTCAACAGTCTCGCTCGCAATCAGAATATCATCTATAAAAACAGTCACCTTCTGTCGATCGAAACCAGCCAATACAACATTCATCGCTCTTTGGAAGGCAGCAGGCGCACTAGCAAGACCAAAACTCAACCTTTTAAATTGAAAATGACAATTTGTACTTGAAAATGCAGTAATGGGCCTGCTCCCTCTGCCAGAGGCATCTGGTAATAGCCCCGCACCAAATCTAATTTAGTAAAAACTTTCATTCCATGCATTTTATAAACACAATCAGACACCACATTCATTGGAATACGTTCTTTAACAGTCACCTCATTCACCTTCCTATAATCAACACACATGCGTAAACTTCCATCAGGGTTTCGTACAGGGACAATAGGGCTATTCCAGGCACTCTCACTCCTTTCTATTACACCCATACGCTCTAATTCCTGACACTGCTCCTCTATCTCCTTGGCAATAGGCGGAGAAAGATGCCTGGGACGCTGATATATGGGGGTATCATCACTGAGAACTATTTTAAATTCTGGCAGGTCTGACCCCCCACAATCATCGTCACCGAGACTCATAACTCTCCGCTTATCCCATAACATCTTAAGCAATCGTTCCCTTTCAACCTCACTTATACTCTCATCTAACTTAATTCTTCCTTTCAACGTATCGTAATCCCAATCGTCATCGTTCTTTACCTTACCAGCCATTACCTGTCTCGCCTTAACATATCTTCCATCCTCTACATTGATCAGTGCATACATACATCCCATGCAATCGCCCTCACGTATTCCACGTACTCTCTTCCTCCTAACACTCGGCAACAACCATACCTACACCTGGGGTTCCTGCATATTCATAACACCATCATATATATACGCACTCGTTTTCACCAAATTACCTGCTTCCAACATATTCATCCTTGTCACTATTTGAAATTCCCAGACTGCTCGGCCATGCAACTTTTACACTAATAACCTCACCTTTCTTACCCAATAACTTTACACTTTCCTTTGCTACCAACGGCACTCCCTTCCACACCTTCGTACTTGCTCTGCCGTCTTCCTTTAAATAAAATTCCCCACAAATATTACCTTTAACCTTTATTTCTATCATATTCACACTTGGATGTACAATCATACCACATTTTTTCAGAAATTTATACCCAAGCAGTACGTCATATTTCTCATTCGCTCCCTCAACCACGTAAAAATCTTTATCCTCCATCATCAGCCCCCCAATCATAACATTTTCCCGCAACTTTCCTTGCACAGGCATACGCAAATTACCAATACCTTTTACTTCACCCTTCCATCCCTTAAATTCACAAACCTCTTTTACCTTATCATATGCATTCCTAAACATAAAATTGACACCACAACCAGTATCAATCAAACCAACCAACTCTACACCATTAAAAATAATTTTCACACTCATGCAATCATGTGCTCTTTCTCCCATCACATCTTCATGCAATAAACTCTCACGAACATGCATCACATTCACCCCCCACACACACGAGGAATCACCCAGCTGAACCCTCTGATTGATTAGTTTCCCGAACATCCTGGCTGACTTGATCCCTTCTTTCTACAAACCCTAGCTACATGCCCATCTGCACCACATTCAGTACACTTACCCCACGGCTCCTTGCACATTCTAGCATAATGACCATCCTTACCACAATTGCCACATATTACATTCATACGATTACTACGGCATCCACTCGCTATGTGCCCAGTCATACCACACCGATAACACTTAACCACTTTTTCTTTCTTACAGTCGCTAATACGATGCCCTGTCTCTCCACACCCGAAACATGCTCCTAATGCCCATCTACACTCGTTCTTTTTATGTCCTACCTTCCCACACCTATAACACCTCTGTTCACGGATACCACTACCTAACCTAACTTGCTGCCTACTAGCACTTCTATCTCTCCAAACTTGATTTCCCTGTCTAAACCCGTCATTACTCACCCTAACACTTCTATCTACTACACTATCAGCTGCCCTCATTGGCCCTCTCATAACAGCATCTCTAAAACTACCAAATTCTGGCACACATTCCTCCATTCCAGTTCTTACACTCACAGATTTACTTTCTTTCATACACCTATCCAACTCGTAATCCTCAACTATCTCTAAAATATCATCCCAAGTCAATCTCTCTCTAGTCCACCTCATTTTCTCCTTCCGTTTCAAATCAATAAACTCACACACACTCTCTGGTACTGTACCTAAAAACTTCTTCATTAGTTCCTTGTTTTCATTTTCCTTCTCTCCAAGAGTCCAGTTGATAACGTAAGAGGAAAGTTTGTGCAGAGGAAACATTTGTCAGTTAGTGTGATCAAGGGTGTGGGGGTTGTTTTGTTTACATCCCGCCACATAAACTTCAATTAACCGCCTCAACACTGCCTCAAGCAACCGCATATGTTCCTCAACAGTCTCGCTCGCAATCAGAATATCATCTATAAAAATAGTCACCTTCTGTCGATCGAAACCAGCCAATACAACATTCATCGCTCTTTGGAAGGCAGTAGGCGCATTAGCAAGACCAAAACTCAACCTTTTAAATTGAAAGTGAAAATTTGTACTTGAAAATGCGGTAATGGGCCTGCTCCCCTCTGCCAGAGGCATCTGGTAATAGCCCCGCACCAAATCTAATTTAGTAAAAACTTTCATTCCATGCATTTTATAAACACAATCAGACACCACATTCATTAGAAAACGTTCTCTAACAGTCACCTCATTCACCTTCCTATAATCAATACACATGCGTGAACTTCCATCAGGCTTTCATACAGGGACAATAGGGCTATTCCAGGCACTCTCACTCCTTTCTATTACACCCATACGCTCTAATTCCTGACACTGCTCTTCTATCTCCTTGGCAATAGGCGGAGAAAAATGCCTGGAACGCTGATATATGGGGGTATCATCACTGAGAACTATTTCAAATTCTGGCAGGTCTGACCCCCCACAATCCTCGTCACCGAGACTCATAACTCTCCGCTTATCCCATAACATCTTAAGCAATCGTTCCCTTTCGACCTCACTTATACTCTCATCTAACTTAATTCTTCCTTTCAACGTATTATAATCCCAATCGTCATCGTTCTTTACCTTACCAGCCATTATCTGTCTCGCCTTAACATATCTTCCATCCTCTACATTGATCAGTGTATACATACATCCCATGCAATCGCCCTCATGTATTCCACGTACTCTCTTCCTCCTAACACTTGGCAACAACCTTACATACACCTGGGGTTCCTGCATATTCATAACACCATCATATATATACGCACTCGTTTTCACCAAATTACCTGCTTCCAACATATTCATCCTTGTCAGTATTTGAAATTCCCAGACTGCTCGGCCATGCAACTTTTACACTAATAACCTCACCTTTCTTACCCGATAACTTTACACTTTCCTTTGCTACCAACGGCACTCCCTTCCACACCTTCGTACTCACTCTGCCGTCTTCCTTTAAATAAAATTCCCCACAAATATTACCTTTAACCTTTATTTCTATCATATTCACACTTGGATGTAC
This sequence comes from Palaemon carinicauda, assembly GCF_036898095.1. Taxonomy (NCBI): domain Eukaryota; kingdom Metazoa; phylum Arthropoda; class Malacostraca; order Decapoda; family Palaemonidae; genus Palaemon; species Palaemon carinicauda. The sequence continues at coordinate 36,293,694 of NC_090734.1, read as the reverse complement.
AATCATACCACATTTTTTCAGAAATTTATACCCAAGCAGTACGTCATATTTCTCATTCGCTCCCTCAACCACGTAAAAATCATTATCCTCCATCATCAGCCCCCCAATCATAACATTTTCCCGCAACTTTCCTTGCACAGGCATACGCAAATTATCAATACCTTTTACTTCACCCTTACATATCTTAAATTCACAAACCTCTTTTACCTTATCATATGCATTCCTAAACATTAAATTGACACCACAACCAGTATCAATCAAACCAACCAACTCTACACCATTAAAAATCATTTTCACACTCATGCAATCATGTGCTCTTTCTCCCATCACATCTGCATGTTATAAACCCTCACGCACCTGCATCACATTCACCCCCCCCCACACACGAGGACTCACCCAGCTGAACCCTCTGATTAATTAGTTTCCCGAACATCCTGGCTGACTTGATCCCTTCTTTCTACAAACCCTAGCTACATGCCCATCTGCACCACATTCAGTACACTTACCCCGCGGCTCCTTGTACATTCTAGCATAATGACAATCCTTACCACAATTACCACAAATTACATTCATACGATTACTACGGCATCCACTCGCTATGTGCCCAGTCATACCACACTGATAACACTTAACCACTTTCTCTTTCTTACAGTCGCTAATACGATGCCCTGTCTCTCCACACTCGAAACATGCTCCTAATGCCCATCTACACTCGTTCTTTTTATGTCCTACCTTCCCACACCTATAACACCTCTCTTCACGGATACCACTACCTAACCTAACTTGCTGCCTACTAGCACTTCTATCTCTCCAAACTTGATTTCCCTGTCTAAACCCGTCATTACTCACCCTAACACTTCTATCTACTACACTATCAGCTGCCCTCATTGGCCCTCTCATAACAGCATCTCTAAAACTACCAAATTCTGGCACACATTCCTCCATTCCAGTTCTTACACTCACAGATTTACTTTCTTTCATACACCTATCCAACTCGTAATCCTCAACTATCTCTAAAATATCATCCCAAGTCAATCTCTCTCTAGTCCACCTCATTTTCTCCTTCCGTTTCAAATTAATAAACTCACACACACTCTCTGGTACTGTAGCCAAAACAAAAACTTCTTCATTAGTTCCTTATTTTCATTTATTCCTTCGTCCCCATACTTCTTTCTAGCCAATGATTCTAACCGACATACATACATCGAGATTGCTTCACCCACCTTCATTCGTGCTTCATCAAAATAATTTTTTCACTTATACGTAACACTACCTTTCATACGTTTTACCGGTTCAATTATCCTCTTCTTTATACTTTCATACTCAACCTCTCCTACACTCATTATCACCCCATACATCGTCAAGAAATATCCTGACAAAAATTCTCCCAACTCCCTAGCCCAAACTCTCTTACTATCCCCATACTTAGCCTGACAAAACTTTTCATATTCCCTAAAGAAGTCATATACATCTCTAGTGCTGTGTTCGTTAAAACTTTCACACCTAGGTACCTCTCTCATAAACACTGTCTTACAAACTTCCTCTACTTCATTCTCACTACTATCTTCACTGTCTACTCCCTTCTTGTTGCCTTCTTCTTCATTTGAATACAATGAATATAGTTCTACACTCAAAGTCCTATCTTTAACTATTCCCTTCTTACCCTTTTTCTTACTTACCACCTTCACCCATTCATGATCCTCCTCACTCACACCCTGACCTTTCTTCTTTTCTTTCTTCACATTATCTTTACCTTTCTTCTCATTCTTCCTATCACCCTTTGTTCCAATCTTGCTATGTCTAGTCCCTTTATATTCAATATCACTATCACTACCTTCCCCATTATCACTTACCCTATCCTCTTCCACCATCAACACCTTACCAGAAGCAGAAGCCACTCCTCCGACTACACCTTCACCCATGAAAGTTTTCACCATCCCCATTACTTGCCCTAACATAGTTCCCTGAAGTTCCCCAAGTTTCCTTTTCATCTCCTCATTCTCACTACTTAACCTCGCATTCTCCAACAACAACCTCTCCTCTCGCTCATTAGACAACCACAATTCCTCCTTTAACATATACAACTGTTCCTCCATTAACTCCATTTCAATACCAATAAAATATTTTAAGTAATTCCTAAACCTATTTACCCTTGTCCAACAGTCCAGTTTCAATCCCACTTTCAACAGTCGTCCCTGTTCGGGCGCCAAATTTATGTGGCGGGATGTAAACAAAAACAACCCCCACACCCTTGAATCTTACTTCTGACAATTGTCTCCGCAACACAAACTTTCCCCTGACGTTATCATAAACTGGACTCTTAGACTGAAGGGCAACAAAAACAAAACATGACCTTGAAACTATATTTCTCAAAACTGCAATACAACATCAACAACCAGAATAATTACACTTATAACTAATCTTTAACTTAATAAATATACCAAAAAAAAAAAAAACGGTATCACCATTCAAATAAAAAAACCCTTAACAAACTTAAACCTAAACTGCACACCAGCTCAAAATATGTGTTTATATATATTACGACACCAACACTGTCGCCACACACAAGCCGAACTGTCTTTTCACGGCAAACTACCACTACAGTTTAGGGTAACCGAAGAGTTCTTAATTTGTCATAACGGCCTCAACTCCTTGAGTCACAGGTGTCAGTATCGTCATCATCATCATCATCGTCAGCATCATCATATACAATCTTTATAAACAGTGATCCAAACGGAAAATCCTTCAAACGGGCTGGATCATTATGGCATCAAAATCAAGAAAATCGTTCAGTGCAATCAAATCATAATCCTAATCGTAGTCCAGGTCATCAACGGTTGCGTAATCCAAGAGCAGTCTTAATACAATCTAATACAGGCCAGGTCATCAACAATATATCCACTTTCCAAAAATTTAAGTCTCTCCAAAGGAGGAATCACGGCTCCGATACAAGAAAAATCACTTTAAAGCCGGCTGCCAATGAACAAAAAAAACACAACCGACTCCTGCTACAGTCAAATATCCAATGCTTTCGCCCAAGACATTCATCACCGCCCTATCCTAGTTAAAAAAATGTAAACAAACAACCTCAAATATACCGACAGTTTTTCCCACTACAAACAATCATTCGCTAACTACCCTTGTTCTTCGGCGCGCACCGCGGACACACAAACACACGTACACACAAACACACATACTCTCTCGCGCACGCGCGATCTAACAAAACTAAAGCAAATGAAATTCTCTCTCTCTCTCTCTCTCTCTCTCTCTCTCTCTCTCTGACAAACTAAAGCAAATAAACACTTTTTCTCTCTCTCTCTCTCTCTCTCTCTCTCTCTCTCTCTCTCTCTCACAAAACTAAGCAAATAAACACTTTCTCTCTCTTGTGGTTTGACAAAACTTAAGTAAATAAACTCACTCTCTCTCTCTCTCTCTAATGACAAAGCTAAAGCAAATAAAATATCTCGATGTAACAATACTAAGACAACTCTCTCTCTCCCTCTCTCTCTCTCTCTCTCTCTCTCTCTCTCTCTCTCTCTCTCTCTCTCTCTCGATTTGGCAAAACAAAAAAAATAAATTAAAATAAAATTAATCCTCCACAATATGACGAGGTGAGAGTAAGAGAAACTGGTGATTTAGAGGAGGAGTGGAAGTTAGTAAAAGAAAATTTTGTTGGGATTGCAAGTGATGTATGTGGCAAGAAGGTTGTTGGAGGCAGCATAAGGAAGGGCAGTGAATGGTGGAATGAAGGAGTGAAGGTAAAAGTGGAAGAGAAAAAGAGGGCTTTTGAAGAATGGCTGCAGAGTAATAGTATAGAGAAGTATGAAAAATATAGAGAGAAAAATGTGGAAGTAAAGCGCAAGGTACGTGAGGCAAAGAGGGCAGCTGACCTGAGGTGGGGTCAGGGATTGGGTCAGTCATATGAAGAGAATAAGAAGAAGTTTTGGAAAGAAGTGAAGAGAGTAAGGAAGG
>NC_090734.1:36282222-36284722 GCF_036898095.1 Palaemon carinicauda | reverse complement strand
CCCGCCTGCCAACATTATAATTGATCCCTTGCGGAAGGGCTCTAATCATACTTCAATTGGGGGTAAGGGAGATCTTGATGTATTCGTTAGACTTCCAGCCATTTGATAAATGTGACATGCACTTCAAAAGTGGCTCACGTCCTTAAGAATGCCTGGCCAGAAAAAAAGAATTTGATAATCTTCCCTGTCGTCTTCCTTATTCCCGTGTCCTTTCTCCTGCGCTATTGAAATCACTTTTCTTCTTAATGTTGTGGGAATCAATATCCCCCATTCGGCTTTCCAAAGGATATAGGCGAGTCTCTGCTTCCTCATATGCATCCCATCATTAAGGTAATTACATGTCGGGGACTGCTGCACCTTGGTCTCATCCACCAAACGGTACAGTAAATGTGTTAATGTCACATCTTTCAGTTGCAATCGTATCAGCCTTCCCCACCTCACTTGTCCTATTTTTAATGCTGAGTTTTCCATTTCTTCCAAATCCATTGCTTCTTTGTCTTCCTGTCCACTTGCCTTTCGTTCCTTTTCTCTAAGGATCTCTCTGGAGTTTATCCTTTAGCGTAGGCTACCATCAAGCAAACCCTCTTCCTCCGAAAACGAATCCTCCAAGTTAATCGCTCCTTTGCTTTCTCTTACTTCTTTTGAAGCCACTTTCTTTGTCATACCCCTAGTCATTACTCATCTAGGAAACAGATATGAGGAGTCTTTCTCGAATTTAGTCGTAGGATTATACTTCAAGTGGTTTCTCCATTACATCGGGACCTGGCACAAACAGAACTCCACCAACTTCATTACTCAGCAGAACTTCTAATCCTTCGACAACCAATGAATCCTTTACCGCAAGATCAAAATTTCCTATCTCCAACTTGCATGACAGTTTCAAACTGCAAATGGGGGTAACCTCTTCACCTCCCACTTCCTTCAGAATAACCGAGTCTCCTGTGAGAGACTGTTCCACCTATGGGCGTACACTTGTGTCACTACTCTATGGTTACAACCCGTGTCACGCAATATCTTGACCATGGCTTTCTCACTCCAATCAATTGCGATAACCTACCTTCATAAATATACAGCTTAAAGGTATCCACGCTGTTTTGGGTTGTCTTATTCGTCGTGTAAGCGTTAGCTGGCTTATTTTCCTCGAGGTCCTTTCCAGTTTGTTTTTTCGTCTTCACATTCTGTAAACTTGAATTATCCTTAACCACTTTGGTGATTGCTCTCAGTTGGGACGACCAGCATTCCTGACTGATATGGCCTCTCTTGCCACAAATATAACAGACATTATTACCATTTGCCTCGTCTTTCACGATACCTAAATGAGGATTATGCAATGATTGTTGCTGTGGTACTATTACATTCTGCGCTGGAACAGTATCAGTGGTATTTCTGCTGTACCTATTGAACTTGTTCACATAGCTATTACTGAAGTGGTTTCCATGGTTTAGCAAATACTTAATACTTGGTCGAAACGACCACTCAAATTACATATTTGAGGAGGGCTTTTGACTGATAACATTATAAACTTCACTCAGCAAAGAGGCATTATATGCTTTTGTCTCCCCCCCCCTCTCTCTCTCTCTCTCTCTCTCTCTCTCTCTCTCTCTCTCTCTCTTCGTACCTTATAATCGTAATCAAGAAAAGTAATTTTGTTATGCTTCTGTAACTTTGGGAATCTTTCATTTTAATATTCAGGAGTCATCTCATACAATTATAGCAGGCTACTTCTCAAATTTTGATACTCCTGTCTCGTCCTGAGACAAGGACAAGATATGCACTGCGCCCCTTTTACAATCTCTACAATAGCACAGACCATTTATATTCTGGCCATTTCATCGCCGATTCAACCATTTTGAAATGATTGAAGAATTCATCATTAGCTTCTTCTGTGAACTTGAAATTAAAATCTGGGCATTTGTCATATTGAACACAAGATCATTCAAAGCAGAGGCCATCACTGTCTGCGTTACCAACTTTTCCCGCACACTATAATGTTTCACTTCCCTTGTGTGACATGTAATTTTTCTTGCCTCCTCATCTTTTTTCTAGCCGTGCTCTATCTTTCTTCCACTCTTGCTTCCATTTTTCTCACATCTCTTGCAATCTCTCCTGCTTCTTCCCTCTCTCGTTCTAACCATCTTGTAATTTCTCTTGCCTCTACTCTCTCTCTTTCTTCACGTCTTGTAATTCTCTCTCTCTCTCTCTCTCTCTCTCTCTCTCTCTCTCTCTCTCTCTCTCTGTTCTGCCATCACCATTAGCTTAATCAAATTCTCTTCCGCTGCAATTAGTTGATTCTCAGCCTCTACAGTCCTGTCTGCTTTCATTCCTTTGGTTCCTACGTCAACTGATAATTTCTTAGCTACGAGTTCTGCTTCAGCTTCCTACAACAGTTGACGAGGGGCTACAATATCTTCTTTTGACAATTTTCCGAGTTTAATTTTTCTTCTAAGGCTACACACTTGATTTAAGCTTTAATCCTCCCACTCGTTGCATGGCCACCACA
>NC_090734.1:36257222-36262222 GCF_036898095.1 Palaemon carinicauda | reverse complement strand
TAGCTCGTGTGTACACAAGGATTCTCCTGAATTATGAAAAACAGTTCCATTCACTTCTTTTGCACAAAGGTATTATTTTGCAAACACTTCCGAGTTGCTGATGTGTTAGATATTTTAAAGAAACAATAATTCAAAACTTCTCTCTCATACAATAGCCGTCCAGAGCATTTTGGTTACACGAAAGAGGTACCATTGATTGTAACTGGAAACCTGTATATGGTCATGTAACATATGCAAAAAAGGGCGTCTGCAGTGATTGCATTTCGCAAAAGGTTTCCAGACTCTCTAAAAGAATTTCATCCATAAGAAATGTTGAAGCTTGAGATTCTCCTTTTTTTTCAAAATTAGAATAGAGATGGAAGACTAATCTTTTATGGTAGTACTTGATTGTCTGAAAAGAAAAAAAAATGTTCATTAGACTATTCCTCAAAAGGCCTTACTTATCCAATGAAGGCTAACTGTGTTAGAAATGTTGATGTAAATGGCAACGGAAGGGAGACTTTTGGTGCCTGTACAGGTCAAAGGAACCTCTTGGTGAATTCATTTACTCAACACAAAAGTTTTTCGCATGGTCAAACCATATCATATACCATTAGTCTTGCATCTTTCATATTCCTTAGCCTGAAACTCTTTTCCGGACTCTGTAACCCATTCCAGCAATGCAACCACAGCAGACACCCATTTCCGCATATGAAAAATGATCCCACACATGTATTCAATTATAGATATTGGTACCTCGGTCGGTCCTGTAACCAGGCGCTGGGCTTCTGATATTGTATGTCATACCGTTTAATTTGAAATGCAAGAAAAATTGTGGTGCCTTTGCATTCATTGCTAATTCGTTCAAGAACACAGGACAACTGCTGGAAATGATAATTATCAAGTGAATTATCATATTAAAAATAATATATATTTAAGTATTTTTTCTTCATACAAAGAAAAGTTAAACACTTTATGAGATATTTTATATATAAACATATATATAATTATTTATATATATATATATATATATATATATATATATATATATATATATATATGTATATATATATATATATATATATATATATATATATATATATATATATATATATATATATATATATATATCAAACTGTAAAATAGAATATTATTATGTTACTGACTTACTGATTGTGCATACCATTAATTTTTTGTAAATACTTCGATCTCTTATTTTTCTATAATGCATGTACATCTTACTCAATTTCCACGAAATATCCTTATCATACATTCAATAATATATGATAAAAAAAAACCGGGATATTCAACACTATGAATTTTTCATAGATAATCATTGCATATTTTTCAAGATATATCCTCTAATGGTTAATCTCATAATGTCATAAATACTAACAAAGACAAAGTACACACATACCTTAGGGCTAACTCATGATACCTCAATATTTTCTTAAACTATGGCCTGTCGTAGGGGTATAAGAATACTACCAATCTATGTCCTATGTGCCATAGCAGGTGACTAGAAGAATGGATGCTTCCTTGCAGTCTTGCTTTTTAGCAAAAGGCTAGACCTAATGACAGTAACTTTTAAAACTGCCATCTTGTAGTTGGGCTATATAGTAAAGGATTAGGGCATGTGTCTATAAGTGTGATCGAAGACAGCAAGTACATCCAATCGTAAAAGCCTGTTCCTAATTATTAATTAGAAATATCTGTGGAACTACAGTGTCCCCTGCAATCGAACATGAGGCCATATTGGAAGATTAGCCCACATATCTGGCATGTCGGTACTTTACCGGGAAGATAGAGGAAGATAGTGGATGTAATGGAAAGGATGAAGATGCATATCCTATTTGTGCAGGGAACAAAATGGAATGGGAATGGAAATAAAGGAATGTAAATGTATGTAATCTCTATTACAGCGGGTAACCGGAGAGAAAAAAAAATAACTTACGGCTACAAAAGGTAATAACCAGAAGGAAAATAAAAAGTGTTAGAAATAAAGAGAATAAATGATAGATAATGGGAGATCAGATGGTGAGCATACTTTCAGTATATGAATCTTAGACCTCAGATTGGTTGCCAGGGATAAGAAAAAGAAGTTTGAGGCACCTATTAAACTAGTGCAAGAGAAGGTAATCATCAGAACAAACATGAATGGCAGAGTTGGGAAGAGAACGGGTGGATATGAGAAGGTACATGTAGGCCAAGGGTCTGGAATTATGAATAAATATTCTTCGTAACTAATAAAGATGGCTCATAGTTTTAAATTTGCGTATTGACCACAAGGTTTAGAATAAAGATTTTGTGTTAGTTTATATTCATAATGTGGACAATCTATTTAGGACCCCTTAGGACCATAGCTGATGAAGCTTGTAGAGATTTTATTTGTATTATTTACGATAATACTAAGAAAATAAAGAATATTTTTAATTGGTATAGTATTTTTCTGATGAGCAAACTATATTATATATAGCTTTGAGCATGAAATAATCTTACTTTCATGGGAAGATGCATCAACAAAAAAAGCACCTTTCTAGGTCAGAATGGCCCAAATCAGTTAATGTAAATCTCGAATGTGATTCGATTCATCTCGATGGGCCTCTGATGGCTTTTCTGTGGATAAAGTTGGGCCCCCTTAAATAGAAATATTGTCCACCTTAGGAGCAAAATCCAGAAGTAAGGTACCAGTATTTAATCAAAGATTTTGAATATAAAGCTACAAGTTACAGATAGCTATCATATAAAATTGAAAACTAGGGATATGTATCTAATGAATGAATGCATGGTACAAAGTGCCCAATCTGGTGTTACTGACAGGTGGTACCTTACTGTCGAGCTACGGAACTTTGGGAAGGTTCCGTTCAACAACATAAATTATTATAAGGATGAGAATGTCCATGCATGTAAACCCACACACAAATAAACGCACACACACAAACGAACATACATTCATCATTGTCATCTTCCGCCCTTGCTAGTCCACTGTAAAAAAAAAAAAAAAAAAAAAAAAAAAAACTCGTTCAGCCCCTTCCACTAGCATAGGTTTATCATCTTTAAATGTCAGTTTATAGCCAAAAAAATTTCATAGTTAACCAATCCAACGTCTTCCCTGCATTCCTCTGCATCTTTTACAATCTCTAGGGACTCATTCTGTTATTGTTATTGTCAATCTTTTATCAACCATTCACATTATATATCCTACCCATGTCGATTTATTTTTCTTACCTATTAAAATATCCTCTGTTTTAGTTTGCAGTCTTATGGATTTTCCAAGTTTTATGACACTTGGCATTTTTCCAAAACTCTTTGGTTTATAACAAGATTAAGTTTTAAGATTTTTTTAAGGATTAAATTTGTTGATGTATATGTTAATAATAGTGAAAAACAACCTGAATAAATACTTAAATTCTTTGTGAAAATTGCGTTTTACAATTCCGATTCTAACTCTGTTTACCTAAATCTTTTAATAAAATGCTTATATTTCTTTTAATTTTAGTACCATGTCCTGTGGAAACATCTACATTCAATCTCAATTACGTACAGAACCCTTTTATTTTTTCTTATTTTTTCATGCTGGGCATCTTCATTGCATATTATCTTAGTTTTAATATTATTCACTTCCAGTTCCATATAAAAAGTGGGAACACACATGCACACACAACACACACATACACACACACACACACACACACATATATATATATATATATATATATATATATATATATATATATATATATATATATATATATATATATATATACGAGGTCCATTCAAAAAGTATCCGACCTTGGTCCATAAAGAAAAAAAACTGTACATTTGAAATTTGTTTATTCAATCACCTTCAAAGTACTCCCCTTGGGAGTTCAAACACTTTTTCCGCCGGTGCTGCCACTGCTGGTAACATCTCTGGAATGTTTACATTCGGATGCTGTAAAGCTCTGCTATCGTTTTTCTAATTATTTTTGAGAATTCTTTGGAATATACTACCGTTCTTTAACTGGATACAAGGGAATAATATTCTAAACAATAGTAATTAGAACAATACACACATTAGAAAATTAAATTTATTTTATATACATTACAACACTTTGAAAGAATCTACATTAAACAAAGAAATCGCTCGAAATATTAAGTGTAAAAAACTTAGATTAAGACAAACTGTTACGATCTGAGCATATATAATTAGTTTACTTTAAATCATAAATCTGAATAAACCTTAGACTAAGAGGAAAAAATATTTATGAAAATCATACAATCACTCATTTCACTTGAAATTATATTTTAATACAATATTCAAGTCTAATACTTAATTGAAATAGATAACCAGATCACAATACAATTACCTTGCACAATAATTCAGGGTCATTAACAAAATCTTAACACAACGATAACACTCACAACAACACCATGAATTTAAATCCACCTGTCAAATTTACAGCAATGGTTTAACTGACTACACAGGATATATGCAGGTACAAAATCTTTTATGAGAGCAAATATTATAGGTACTGAACACTTTTAAATCAATACTCTGGGCTGCGTGCGAAAGTGTGAGAAAGGGGAGGGATGGCGATCTTGAGGCTGGAAATCTCTATCTGTCCTATTCACGCAAAAGGGAAACGGAATCTCTCCTTCAGCTACCTCTGCCCACTAGGTTTTTTGCAAATTTTCCTAAGCATATGGCACCTATAACAATTATGTATTCTCTCAAACTTAAGAAGAAATACCTCATTAAATTTAAATGAACATTATATTTGCCTATGTTCATATTTCATATGGTCATATAACTCTCTCAGAAAGTTTACATAAAAATTTTAAAAATAAATAAGTACAATAAAAATGTTAACTCTTAAAAATAACGTAAATTTAAATATATTTACTTTAATAAAAAATACAAGGAAATTAACAAGGGAAGACTTATGTATTTTGTATGATAAACTGACGTCTACAGGAGAGAATCATATTTAATGGTCAATCTATTCATCTTTTCAATTCACAGTTGAATATATATATAT
>NC_090734.1:36247222-36252222 GCF_036898095.1 Palaemon carinicauda | reverse complement strand
TTCATTCCTAATTAAAAAAAAAGAAAAAAAAACAACAATCTTTAAATTCTGTACTTGGCCTAACGACTAATAATGTTTTACATAAATTGTTAGTCCGGAGTGCAACCATAATTTTATTGTATGTGCAACCACCAGTGGAAAGTGACCTCGTCATGAATATGTAATGGAAAGGTCATGCAGAGCTTTGGATAAGGTATTCATAGTAAAATAATAACAAAAAATCCTGTGTCATAAATCGTGTCCCCTGCAGGTACTGGAGTTACTAATCCTAATATAACTCTTTAATACCATGTTCTAACACGTATATTTGATGGCCTACGAATTTCAATCCCTAAAGTGCTCAAGTAATTTGGAGCGTATTCATCATATATATATATATATATATATATATATATATATATATATATATATATATATATATATATATATATATATATATATATATATATATATGTATATATATATACAGTGAACCCTTGCTACTTCGCGGTTCGACCACCATATATATATACATATCGCGGATTTTCCGGAAATTTCGAAAATACCGCGAAAAAATTAAGACCCCCAAATACGATATTTTGTTACCTGTAATTCCATTAATACTGTAATTAGTGATATCTGCTCTTACTGATTGTTCATTGCATTACATATGATATATAATTCAGCACAGAAAGAAATAAAACACGAAAAGAGAATGTGATCATACAATAATACAGTACTGTATACAGTACGTAGTAAAATTAAATCGAACATGAAACGCAAATCAGATGCAGTCATACCATATTAGAATGGTGTAAGGCTGCTGATGGCTACTATACTACAAATGTAATGGATGTGCATCTTTTCCATGATTCTTTTGTATGTATACGTACGTAGTACTGCATCCAATAATAGTCTTTGTTGCAAAAATCACATTTCGAATAAGCGTACGAGAGAGAGAGAGAGAGAGAGAGAGAGAGAGAGAGAGAGACACACATCCTACAAAAGAATAAAATAGCATACGTAAAGCTATTACGTGTATTATTATTGTTATTATTATTATTGTTGTTGTTGTTAATAAAATTATTATTGTTATTATCATAATCATTATTATTATTATTATTACTGTATTATTATCATACGATAATTCAGTACTGTATACAGTACGTAGTAAAATTAAATCGAACATGAAACGCAAATCAGATGCAGTCATACAATATGAGAATGGTGTAAGGCTGCTGAGGGCTACTACTGTACGTACTACAAATGTAATGGATGTGCTTCTTTTCCATGAATCTTTTGTATGTATACGTACGTAGTACAGTGAACCCTCGTTTATCGCGGTAGATAGGTTCCAGACCCGGCCGCGATAGGTGAAAATCCGCGAAGTAGTGACACCATATTTACCTATTTATTTAACATGTATATTCAGACTTTTAAAACCTTCCCTTGTACATAGTACTGTTAACAAACTACCCTTTAATGTACAGAACACTTAATGCATGTACTAACGTACCCTAAACTAAAACAGGCACAAATATTAAAGGCGACTTTATATCATGCGTTTCCTAAACACGCCAAAAAGCACGATAAAAAAAGGCAACCAATGTTTTGTTTACGTTTATCTCTGATTATAATGAAGAAACAAACGCATTTACACATTTGTGTATAGGTTAGTTTTTGCTTCGATTATATTGATTATTCAGTACAGTATGTTGATTTGGTTATTACTAATGTTTTACTTAATTTTTCTTAGGACTTCCAAATGAAATGTTTTTCTTTATGACGCCGCCTGAAACGACGGCGTCATAAAGTACGCTCAGTAAACAAACTAAGGAATTTAACGCGCATGATGAAAGTGATAAATAATGATATTACAGTAAAAGCTTTTATAAAATATGTTATTACAAATATTATTTACCGTATCTATATAAAATCATACATAAATAGCAAAGCAAGAAAACAATCTACGAGAGAGAGAGCGAGAGAGAGAGAGAGAGAGAGAGAGAGAGAGAGAGAGAGAGAGAGAGAGAGAGAGAGAGTTGTTTTACATATGTAAATGTAAATTTTAAACAAAAAAATAGCCCCATTTCATATAAAATAAATTACAAATATTTTACTTTATCATATTACAGTAGTCTGTAAAATACTGTAAAGTTCAGTACAGTATGTTGTTGTTATAGTCGTGGTGATGAAATTCTCACGAAACAAAAACACGCCATTTGATTACAACAGCTGATTCATTCATTCTCTCTCTCTCTCTCTCTCTCTCTCTCTCTCTCTCTCTCTCTCTCTCTCTCTCTCTCTCTCTTCGTGTAATACAATACTTACATTTAGATGAAGAAACTAAAATTAGTTTTCTTAGTGTCAATTAAATACGAAAAAATTAGGCCGAGTCTACATCCATTTCAATCATAGCTAAAAATACGGCATCCGATTTCTTCAGCAAACCACTATTTTTTGGGAAATATCATTTTATTCTAGAAAATTGCCACTCTTTAAATAGTTAATTGCACATTAAGAAAGCGTGTACTTTTGTTTTTAAATTTCGGGTGTGTTTTAAAAATCGAGTATTGTTGACTTCTTTTTGTTTTACTTTTAGCTGTGATTAGATCAGCTGTCATCTAGCTGCCGCTCTTGAGTGTGTACGAATACACTAACAAAGTATCGTTTATACCATTTCTTAACTTATTCAAACCGTCTACAGTATACAGTTGATATTACATAAGCACCAATGTGTTATAACCTATCAAATTTTTTTGTTTATTACATTTAAACCCCCCTCTATCTCTCTCTCTCTCTCTACCTATCTCGCTCTCTCTCTACCTATCTCTCTCTCTCTCTCTCTCTCTCTCTCTCTCTCTCTGTGGGCTACTTTTCACTACCTCCCATTCCTTACCTCTCTCTATCTCTCTAACAAATGATATCTTTATTGCTCCTCAAAGTTTCATTTATATTGAAAATCAATCATGATTCAATTTTCCTTACTTTCTCTAATCTCGAACCATCGGTCACATCGCGGTATTTTTTATATTTCCGGAAAATCCGAGATATATGTATATACATGGGTTATGAAAAAAATCCGCGAAGTGGTGAATCCGCGATGGTCGAACCGCGAAGTAGCGAGGGTTCACTGTACTGCCTCCAATAATATTCTTTGTTGCAAAAATCACATTTCGAATAAGCGTAGGAGAGAGAGAGAGAGAGAGAGAGAGAGAGAGAGAGAGAGAGAGAGACACACACACATCCTACAAAAGAATAAAATACTGTAGCATACGTAAAGCTATTATTATTATTGTTATTATTATTATTATTGTTGTTGTTGTTAATAAAATTATGATTGTTATTATTACTATCATTATTATTATCATTATTATTACAGTACTGTACTGTATTATCATCATTATTTATTATTATTATTATTAATACTGTACGTACGGTATGCGCGTGGTATCTTGTATGAGTTATGAGTTAGTAACCTACGCATCATATACTGTAAGACGGGTTGTGATTGGTTCAAGCGCTGATAGATGACGAATCAGAACTCAAGTTTTGTTATCTAGCCTGTGATTGGTGTTTTGCCCTCATCTCCAGCTTCCAGCATCTAGGTTCTCGCGGGCCCGGGTCGTCCACTCTCTGTTCCCGCGTATCGCTGAGTAGACGTTCTTAAGTTTGTGAAGTTTAATCTGTGCTGTGTGCGACCTTTTTAAGTTGAACTTTTTTCAAATCCTACTGTACAATGCCTCCCAAGCGTTCTGCTTCTACTAAGGCTGGTAGTGAGCCTAAACGCCACCGAAGGATGATGACGATTGCTGAGAATGTTACGCTTCTCGATATGTTAAAAGATGGTAGAAGTTACGCGTCCGCGGCGCGCCATTTTGGGATCAACGAATCTACTGTTCGCTATATCAAGAAGGACGAGGCGAACATTAGAAAGACGGCTGCAATCACCTTTAGCAGATCAGCAAAGCGAGTCGTTACAACGCGTAATAAAACGATCGTACGCATGGAAGGTGCTTTAGCTGTGTGGATTGCCGACTGCTGGAAGAAGAACATAGCCTTGGATACAAACACCATCCGAACAAAGGCTTTGAGCTTGTATCAGAATTTTGCTGCAAAGGAACCTCAAGACGACGATGGCAACCATGCTGAAGAGGATGATGATGCAGTTGATCCTCAACCAGGGACATCCACTGATTCCCAGCCTCAGAAACAACGTTTTTCCGCCAGCAAAGGATGGTTCGCGAAGTTTCAGAAACGCTTCGCCCTGAAAAGCGTTTCTCTGCATGGGGAGGCTACTTCGGCTGACACTGCCGCTGCTGAAACTTACGTGAACCAGACGTTCAAGAATATTATCGCCGAAGGTGGATACAAGCCGGAACAAGTCTTTAATATGGATGAGACCGGCTTGTTTTGGAAGAGAATGCCGTCGCGAACTTTCCTGTTCAAAGAGGAAGCCAAAGCCTCTGGCTTTAAAGCATTCAAGGATCGCGTTACCGTCGTGTTGTGTGGCAATGCTGCCGGGGCTTATTTATAAGTCGAAAAATCCTCGCGCTTTGAAAAATAAAAATAAGAATCTCCTTCCCGTGTACTGGATGCATAATCCAAAAGCATGGATTACGAAGATGCTGACCTCCAACTGGTTCCACCAGTGTTTCATCCCGCAAGTCAATGAATATCTCGTAGAGAAGGGCTTGCCATTCAAGATCCTTCTCCTTATGGATAACGCTGGTGGACACGCAACTGACCTGTCGCGTGAGGGTGTTCAGGTTGAGTTCCTGCCACCCAACACCACGTCATTAATTCAACCGATGGACCAGGGGGTTATCAGGGCGTTCAAGGCCCTCTACACGAAGAATACCTTGGCGGACCTCGTTGCGTGTGTGGATGCTGCCCAAGAGGATGAGGATGAAGATTTTAACTTGAAGGCGTACTGGCGGCAGTACACCATAGCCACGTGCCTGAAGAATATTCAGAAGGCACTTCAAGAGACCTGCAACTGTGAATGCGAGCTGGAAGAA
>NC_090734.1:36234722-36242222 GCF_036898095.1 Palaemon carinicauda | reverse complement strand
AAAATAATATAATTGTCCGAGTCTCTAAGAAAATTATTTCAGAAACTCTCCTTTTCTTGATAAAGTATGCAATTCAATAAATGCGCTATTGATAAGGAAGAAACATTTCTTATTACTAGCAAATCTATAGATTTCTTTTGAAACAAACTAACGAAAAACTCCTTTTGTATAAACCATATTCATTATTAGAAATTGTGCGCCACTTCTGTAAAGAAAAGTAAAAAAAAAAAATGGGTGGACGAACTATTAAAATAGTTACCAAAGTATGGGCTAGTTGTAACCTCACATAGTTGTTTGACTCTGTACTTATTAGACTCATACAAGAGAAATAAATTACTTTCTGTGTAGCCTTTATATAGTTTCTAGCAAGTATTTAAACCTCGTAGGTAGGGTTATGTCAGAAATGTATGATTTTCCAGTTTGAAGCATCTTGAATTCTATGAAATCTTTCATAGTGGCCATCAGAGATACTTCATATGTTGGTTAGAAAGGTTGTTTAATTCTTCCAGTTAGACACTTTCATGGAAAATTAAATATATCGATAATACCCTAGATGTGTTTATCGGTCTTTGTCATGAGCCTTCCCTCTTGCTTGAGAGGTACACTCTTTCAAAAATTTTAAGCATAAAATACAAACGCAGAGTATTTTTATGCTGCACGATAGAAATATAAATATTGAGCTTTTCAGTACTCTACTGAATTTTGTGTAAATTATTTTACAAGTGGGGAAGAACTTCATGAATAAGCATTTTATTGTTTTATTTTATCATGCTATAATTTAGCATCAAGTTAGGTTACCTAGTAGGACACAAAGATTATATATTATTTAGAATCTTGGTTATATATAACGTTCTTGAATTATCAAAATCCGGTACTTATACTCTGAAATACTTCACCAACTCAAACAATTCCAGTTTTCCGCAATCTATACTTATATTAACTATTTATTTTTTCTATTTCACTATGGTTGTCTGCTGAAGAAGGTGATGAATGCAAAATTTTAAGAGAGAAGTGCAAGAAGAAGGGTAAGATTCTATGGATGGAAGGGGTGAAGAGAACCCTGGTTGACAGGGAGATAGATGTAAGTGGCCCATTTCACGCACCGGTGTAAAGGTTTCAAGTTACCCCCAGTTTCAAACTACCCCCCCCCCCCCCGGTAACTTGAAACCAGTTTCAGATTACCGGGGGATAGTTTGAAACCGGTTTCAAGATACCCCCTCTGTTTTCAAGTTACCCCCTCATCAGAATGATGAATAATTCATGTGACATCTCAAATATGTATCATGCATTTATTGTTGGTTTCGCAGCAGTAGGAAAAGTAGTTTAATTTTGTATTTAAGACCAAATATTTATATTAGTGAGTTATATGACACGTTAAAAGTCACAGACTGTAATTTAGGGTTTTGTGATAAAGGCGAGGTAAAATTTTATTTTATTTCAGTGTTCGTGTGATTGTTGATATTTTCGTATTTAAGAACTAACAAGTCATATAATTCACTAATACACAACTTTTGAAGTTACAGACTGTCATTTAAGGTTTAGCGATAACGGCGAGGTAAAACTTAATTTTATTTCAGTGTGCGCGTGATTGTCGAGATTTTTATTCTCCTTTTTTTTTGTTATCTCCAATAGATTCCATTCATGTGCTTTAGGTGCATGAGCTTCGGGCGGCAATATGCCTGGAAAAATTGACACAAAAATCATTCAGAAAAAATAGTATTGATTATTTTATTATTTATACAAATATATATATATATATATATACACACACACAGACACACACACATATATATATATATATATATATATATATATATATATATATATATATATATATATATATATATATATATCTATCTATCTATCTATCTATCTATCTATCTATATATATATATATATATATATATATATATATATATATATATATATATATATATATATATATATATATATATATATATATATCTATATCTATATATATATATATATATATATATATATATATATATATATATATATATATATATATATATATATCTATATATATATATATATATAGATATATATATAGATATATATATATATATATATGTATATATATATATATATATATATAGATATATATATATATATATATATATATATATATATATATATATATATATATATATATATATATATATATATATATATATATATATATATATATATATATATATATATATCTTGAACAAGGGCAGCCAACGCGCAGCTTGAGGTGTCAATCACCAAAACTCACTTGCTACGGTGCCGATTATCCTTAATCCCGATGCTTTCGCTTCACTAAGACAAGGGAAGGAAAATGACAAACTAGGAGATATGGCATACGCGTTGCCACTGGGTCAGTTCACTGAGACCTTTGATCAAATTCTATTAAATGCATGAAGATTAGCTTCCTCATTCACTGTCTTGCATAATAGGCTTCCGTAAAGACCATGGTAAGTTCTCAGCGTCGTGTTTTTCACCCAGAAGAAAGAAAATGGCATACAATGTCTATCAGTTTTTTTAAATGGGAAAATTATAATGAAATTGTTAAATTTGGAATTGACCAAGCAATCAAATGTGTCACAGATGCAACCAACATATAAAAAACGACTTTGTTTCAGATTTGCAAGGAAAATTTGGTCAAGGGTATTTAGCATACTGATAACATTATGAAGTAAAACATGAAAATGGTCTGAATTAACTAATTCGTTGAAGTCACCATAACCACGTTTGCTGACACAACCTTTGTTGTAAAAAAAATTTGACGATATATTAAGTAAATTCTAAAACAATAAAATCACCTATGTAAATATACCATATTAAACATAGTTAATTAAATCCTTTGTAAAGAATCCTTTCTTTTAATAATCAATCAGAATTGAGAACTGAATTCATTTGATATCAAAATTATGATTATTTCTGTTAGTATGATAATCGTTTTATAAAAATTTTGCTCTTTGTTATATTTAAGAGTTTCAACTTGTCACCACGTGGTTGCAAACAAAAAGAGCGAAGGAAACAATTTGGAGAGTATCAAATTAAAAGATTATATTCTTAGACCGTTCAAATCCGAGTGAATGACATATAAGCTGACCCTTTTCTCCTTTTTTTGGCTCGCCCATAGATTAAAGCAGCCAAGCCAGGTGTGCTTTGAAAAGGACCCAAGTCAACTACCAATGCCACTATTGGGCTCCGAGTTTGCTTTTAAAATGGTTTGACTATACCCATAGATGCAATATAACAATATAACTCCTTGTGTCCATATATCTTTTTGTTTATTCATATATATTGTCAGAGATAATGCATAGTAACTTCGTAGTATTTGGATGCTATGCACGTGAAAAATAAAAGCTCAAATATAAATTACCAACATGCATGTTGTCGTACAGACAGAATTAACGTTGTGTAAGATACTGTTAGCTCAATTCTATTTAAACCAGAGGACTTTAAAGATGGTATGAAGTCTCGATTACTAGGTATTGCTGTTTTGTCATTTGATGAAATGAGTAATAAGAAGGAATGGAGCTATGACAAAGGGGCAGAAGTCTTATATAAACCGCATGGAAATGTAGAGGTGACTATGTTGCGAGGTTTTTTTTTTTTTCTTTATGATACATTTCAGGTAAAATTCTTAAACATTTTATCACTCAGTTTTTCAACAATTTTCCATTTCGAGATCAACAACAGAGAAAAAA
This sequence comes from Palaemon carinicauda, assembly GCF_036898095.1. Taxonomy (NCBI): domain Eukaryota; kingdom Metazoa; phylum Arthropoda; class Malacostraca; order Decapoda; family Palaemonidae; genus Palaemon; species Palaemon carinicauda. The sequence continues at coordinate 36,238,503 of NC_090734.1, read as the reverse complement.
AATCCATACACGAATCCATCACTTGCTACTCTGGAAAATGGTTTAAATAGGATTTGATTTAGCCCATGATAACACAGCTGCCTCCCTTTAGGCTAAAATCAATAACAAGAGTTGTGAGATTAATGTTCAATGTAATACATAAAGGGCTATAAAGTGTAAAGACTTTTCCGTAGTCCAGGTGTTTTCGTATACAAATAACCAATGTAAGTACAGTAGAAGCGAACAGCATGTACTGTATCTTATTTCATTAGAACTGTTATAATTGCTTACAATCTTACTTTATTAAAAGTGTCAATTATTTACAGATATCAAGAATGATATATTATTTACAACATACATACAAATATATATATATATATATATATATATATATATATATATATATATATATATATATATATATATATATATATATGAATGATATGTGTATACATATATACTTATGATCAATATGTTGATTATACCTTATATAATATCTGCTTGCAATATAACTATGAAATATTTTAAGTAATGGAAAAAATAACCGTCAAAATCAAATTCCACCTCGTCTCCCTGTCTCGGAAATACATGTGCCATGATACCAATAGGTGAAACAGTACATGTATATACATATAACCTAATGATTTTGTTGACCCTGAACAAAAGCTATTTATTAATATTCATAATTGAAGAGATCCTGCGCAAAAACGAGGGGGGTAGTTTGAAACCAGGGGGTTAGCTTAAACCCGGTTTCAAATTACCCCCGGGGGTAGCTTGAAACCGGTTTCAAGTTACCCCCCGGTAGTCTGAATCCGGTTTCAAACTACCAGGGGTAAGATTTGGAGGGGGTAATTTGAAACCGGTACACCGGTACTACCACCAGGTCTCCAGTTTTGGGCGGAGTTTCAGTGGCCGGGCGACCGAAATGTTAATCATACATTACCCAGGCGGCCTGAGTGAAATCAGGTTGGTCTACTCTCGGACAGCAATGGAGAGGAGTTACCAGAGAGGGAGCTGCAGATTTTAGCTTTTTGTATCGTAGCTTACGAGATACGTAAGCAGCCGAGAAGGAGGAAAGTGGTTTGGATGAAGTACTATCACACACAAACTTGTTGTCACATTTAGTATGGGAGACTAATGATTTATCTAATTATCGACGAATGGATGAGTGTACATTTCGCAAGCTTTTAGACCTTGTGGCACCACATATACACAGGAAAGAAACTTGCATGATATGTGCTACATTTAGGGTTACCAGATTTCAAGATAAGCAATCCGAGACAGCCTTCAATATCGCAATTCTCGGCCTATAATATTGATATCTAGATAAATTTATACACATATAATATATACACACCCAGGTCTACATATAAAAAATTTAGAGACTTATCGAAAAATATCAAGCTTTTTAATGGGATATGAAGAGACAAAACTTAGAAAATTAATATCTAATGCAAATTACAAGAAAGAAAATGAAGAAAAAAAGACTAACTTGGAAAAGTAGTAATCAATATTTATGAAACAAGTAACCTTTTTCATATGGAAAGCATGTCTGTAAAATTCTTTGCAAAGACAATCTGTATTCCATTTTTACTATAAAATAGCATCTATAGTTGACAGATCTATTTATTCCTCTCGTCTGTCAATTGAACAGTCATCATAGGACCAAATTTTCATTATGAGCAGGAATATTGAGTAGATATTAACACAAAATGTATATTTCAGAATACTGTTCCTTGAAGTCTAACTGCTGAAGGATGGAAAACCATCTTTCATGACACATCTTTGTCATCCATTCGTCATGTTTGTTCTGCAAATGTTGATCAAGGAGGATTTTAATAGTTAACCAGAGGCAAAAAAAACACGTTGTATGAATTTTTAATCCTTTGTCTTATAACACTAGACAAGAAGATTGTATCTGTTCCCATACTGGAGGTACATCTAATAACATCCATGAAAAGGTGACAAAAGTCTCGAAATCAACCCATTATTCTATAGTCTTGGGTAGTTCCATAGCCTCTGTCCATGTTCTTCCACTATCTTTGGTTAAAGATCTCTTGCAAGGGCACACTATCCTAACTTGTTTCTCTTCCTCTTGTTATTTTGAAGTTTTTATCCTCTTGCTGTAATCAAGTATTTATAATTTATATATGAAAGATTTATTTTAATGTTCTTTATTTGCTTTCCTCTCTGGGCAATGTTCACTTTTGGAGTCATTGGTGTTATAGCATCTTGCTTTTCCAATTAGGGTGATAGTAATAATAATAATAATAATAATAATAATAATAATAATAATAATAATAATAATAATAATGGTAGTAGTACATTTTTACAATCGTTTGACTTGAAGGATGGCAAACAGTATGAAAGGCCATGGCTACTCATGCTGATAATATCTTATTTTCTCTATCTGTGTTTTCTTGATAATGAAGTTTGTTGTGTTTTTCTTGATCATGAAGTTTTTTGTTATTTTATCATCTTTTGAAGTGGAGGAAATGCTTTCTGTGTGCTTTGCCGAATCAATGTGTCTTGTGATATTCTTCCCGTCATGTTCAATACTGAAATTGCAATGGCATAAACCACAGGTTGCTTCAAAGCAACTCCTTCCTTGTTGGATAAACTTCCACTCGCTGGATTATTCATCACAAAATTTACATTTACGTTTTGACATCTTAGGCTGCATGTAATTAGTTTTAAAGATGAAAAAAGTAGGGTGTAGCAATCAGTAATGGCTCTCTGGTATGGAGGGTTAAAATGAAATGTCAGAGTATGTTACTACTCAATAGTCAGCACTTACATTGTGCTAACCAGTTTAATAATTTGCAAACGCAATTGGCTGCTTTAAGTAAACAGAGTAAACCTTTAGTAACATTTTTTGGTTATTAAATTTATAATATCATCATCGTAATTTCAAGAAAGAATCACCATTTTACGTTATATCATGAGGTAATGATTTTAATTTGTTAATGTTTTTTTTATATTTATGAATATATTTTTGATGAAGAACTAAATGCAGGACAAAGAGCATCACTTGATGGTCTAGTCTGGGACACAGGACAAAAGGATAAAATTCGGGATATGTCCCGCAAAATCGGGATGTCTAGCAACCCTAGCTATATAACCATGGGATAGACCTGTATACATCAATGAATTAGTTCCAAAATCTTTTATCTACCAAGATGTCTGACATAGTGCTCGCCTACTAGGATTCTTCTACTATGACTCTTAACTATAGAATAATGATAAGCCTGCAGGCCACGTCGAAGACACCTCACATACATTCAGGCCTGCTCGAACAGGTCTCGAGCTGTCCGGTCGCCTGTGAGTTCGAACTTTAAGAATAAAATCACGCCATACACGCAATGACACAGTTAAACCACGCCCACAACGTTCTTACCTCAAGGCTGCAACTGAGCGTGAATGGGGCCCCTAAACAGAGGCTAACAAGTGTGTTAGGAATAGAATGAATGACAACCAATTTGACGCAGTCATTTTAAGCCCTGTTGCTACCTCGGCTTTGGCTGGGGACCGCTGAGGTAGCAGCAGTAAGGAAATCAGTATGTGAAGCCTCATTTTTGGTGGAAGATAGGGGTGGGTGGGTGGTGGCACCTTAGCAGTACCAGACAAACTTGGCTAAGACCCTCGTCGAGCAAAAAGGAACGATGTGAATTAAGTCCCATTTTTTCCCTATATATGTTGATTACTCCCCAAAATTGGGGGCAATGCCGTGGTAGATAGATAGATAGATTTTAATATGATTGCATAAGTCTTCCCTAAAATTTTTCTTTACTTTCTATTCTTT
>NC_090734.1:36227222-36232222 GCF_036898095.1 Palaemon carinicauda | reverse complement strand
ATATATATATATATATACATATATATATATATATATATATATATATATATATATATATATATATATATATATATATATATATATATGGGTCTATGTATTTGTATAAAAAAATATAGTTGTTGTACATTAGATCGAAAACATATAGTCTTTGGACGATGTGATGAAGTGAAATTTTGAGGGTATCACATTTAGTGGAAGTGGTGTTTTGTCTGAAGAATCCGTTGTAATGAATATAAAACGTTCCCATTATCTATTTTTTTGTCAGTGAAAAGGTATATACTTAACATTTTATTCATGTTGAATATCTCCTTTTCCAGTGTACATTTCCTAATTCCCCTTTTCATAATGTTATACTATCACTGAACACTACCACAAAACTTTATACAATTTTCAACTTACATTTTATTTACTTAACAAGCTTCTTTTTAGAAATATTTTTATCACAGTAAATTAAAACTCATAAGATAAAACATAAAACTTATAAAGATTTTTCTTTTTTCTTACAGGATTCAATGCTCTTCCATTGGAATAGAATACAGACCCATTAAAAATCTCATAACAGTTTATTCAAAAAGCCATATAATAACTGTAAAACTTGTATATATGCATTAGCTTTTAGGTACTTTACTACATCTCATCTATTTAAAGACTTTCCTTTGTAGTAGAGTCTAGTTACTATTTAATAACCTCTTTCAACAAAATCCTTTTTGGACTGAATGACTATTTTCTTTAAAGCCATTTGATTATGAAGATCCAAAAAGGTTTAATTTACTTTCTCAACAAAGCCCCCCTTCTACTAAATGATCGTTTTAAGTTAATGATATTCTTTTCAGTATACAGCAGTGTTTAATAGCATCATTCAACAAAACCCTCTTTCGACTAAATAGTCAGTCGACGAAACACTGATTTGGTAGATCATCCTACGTTAATATGCGTGTCGGTTCCATGAAATGTCCAGTGACCGAATGACCTGTCCTAGCAACCACACACGTTCGCAGATAAACACACACACAAGCGTCTCCGGGATGAACATTCTAGTGTCATGCTCATTTCGACCATTTTTATTACCCAGTAAAGTCAGCTAACTATCAGATACCAAATTCACTACTTAAATGGATGAGGATGACACCATTTGTCTAACAGGCTATTAAAATGAACTGTTCTGGAATCTAGGTTACTGTTTCTTGCCTTTAATTTATGTGAAGCTGAGAGATAGGCCTTCACATTGGTGTTAAGATAAAACACTTTTACTACAGTGAAAAGTAATTTAATTGAGATTTTTCCAAGATCTTTAAAACTTTCCTCATACAAAATAGTGTTGAAGCATATTGACCATTCCTTCGAGGAATCACTGGCAGCAGTTTCAATGTTTGGCTATTCAGAATTCGAGAAAGATGGAATGGAGGATGATGAGTAGCAGTTATTGATTTATATACTGCTTCATTTCTGTCTCAGATTATGGAGGGTTTTATTTTGATTAGTGTTGTGTGCTTTGATATTTAGAGCTCAATCACTATAGCCTCATTCAGAAGTTTCCCTTCGAGATAAAAAGACTGTGTGATTACAAAATAACAAAGACATAAGAGACACACAATAAGCAATTCGATCTATGAAGTCGTATTTGTGGGAAATAATTCCGGGAAAGGCCTCCCCGTTTCTGATTTCCGGACCCGAGCCTGAAGGATAGAGCGCCAACACTCTCACACTTGACAAACTAGAGAACTGCAACGAAGACGGTTTGCTTTCCCTACACACGTTTAAGTCCAAAGATTATTCTATACCAGGACTGTCGGCACCGATATCACCTTGATGTTAAGACGCTACTCCAGGGCGCAGAATAATAAATCCCAATCAAGTGTGGTTGGACTGAATCAGTTACGTTAAGGACAGTTTCACAAAGAGTTAGGGGGAGCAGGGAGGCAATACCGTAGAACATTACAATAAAGGATGGACACCGATAGTTTTAGATTGACGTAAATATAAACTTACCCTTAAGTCATATCTCACCTCATGTGATAACTCATTTAGTAATTTCAAAATGTGAAGGTCAAGTTAAAAACAGTTAATAATTTTAACCTAAAACTGGCGTTTATTTCCATAAAGTACAAAAGGAATTTTCACCTAACTGACACAGGAAAAACAGCAAAACTACCTAATTGAAATTTGAGTAAAGACCGCATGGCATATGAAAAAATGAAAAATGCCAAGAGAATGGTCAAAACAATTAAATCGTAAATCAATAATCAAATGACTAATCAACCAATGAAAGTAAAAATGGTGACTGAAATAATACCAAAAGTTCTACTCACTTCTTTGAACACATTCCTCTCGGGCAATAAAATTTCAAACTTGATAGAGGGGAACAGGAACACAACTTATGTTAATGGACACGCCAAGAAAGATTAAACCAGACAGTTTGAATATGACTTCCCAGCTAAATATGCACATCATCAAATAAAGACTAGAAAAAGGGGGGGGGGGTATAATTCCTTGGCCAAGGTTGAGCACCACTAATTTGTACTCACGCTCTTGAGGGTTGATTGAAGTGGAAGCATCTTGAAAACTGTTAACAACACTGTGCATCTTCAGTTCTGCACAGTTGTGATTTTTCTTCTTAGTCCTATTGTTTGAATAATGGCACAAAATAAGGCATACTTTTGGTTAGTAAATGGTTGACCAACAGGTAGTCAAACCGACGCCTATACAACAACGACGTCTCAGATGAAGAGGCTATATCTACGTCCGTCTTCCACGCTTCCTATTTTTTTAGTGGGCCGCTCACACGCTTCTTCCTCCCGGCGCTGAGCAGGTTCAAGCAGGTTCAAGCAGGTAGAGTCCTCCTTCTTAAAATTTTCATGAGTATGTGTTTCGCTGAAGGGTGCTTTTTATAAATACAAGGATCATTCTTGAAACTCCAGGAGAAAGTAATTACAAAGAAATCCTACTGTCTGGTTTATAAAAATTAATATACATACAAAAAAATTAAGTGGCGTTTAGTGATGTTCAATAACACAGAAAACAATCCTAGCTAAACAGACTTATAAAGAGGTAATGAGATGTAAATAGCAATAAGCTAAGATGAATGAGTTACGTAAATTAAAGAGTTACTTAAATACAAACCAATTGTGGTTAAACATCCAAAGCTTCAAGAGCATTTGGAACAGAACGCATCCAAGTGCTGTTTTTTTTTTTTTCTTAAAAATTATCGACGGTCGGTTGCATCGTCAAACAATGTACTGTGAGCTCAGGAAATGAGATAAAATCATCTACAGAGGAATGGGGCAATGAAAGGTAAAGCATTATAGGGGGAATGATGGACATGTTAGCAGCAATGAATATTTAAGGGTATAATAATGAAGGTTACAAAGGAAACTAAAGAAGAAAGAGATGCGTAAAACCCAGAAAATAACAAACAAAAAATCAAAAATGGAATAACGGAGTTGACTAAAATAAAGCGTGGAAAGAATTTCCACAGTAATAGTGAGATTGAGAGATAAGAGCAATAATCCACTAAAAGCAGGGATAATAAACTGGGGGGTGTGATGTTTAAAAATGTTATCTGTATACACATATAAAGCACTTGTGAAGAGCATGTCAGGTTTTGCGATGACCTTATTGTATATATTTAAAAGATTTTAGGAAGAAAATGGGAATTAGATAACTCCAAGTAATATCGCCTAAATTTGACATAGAGCCAATGTAACAAAGAGAAAACAATTACTATTTAATCTGCTTTGGATGTTTTCAGTAAAACAAGTCTGATTTAAAAAGTAAAACGTCTAAATGTTTCACTCCAGCAAAGTGGTTTTCATGAGCGTTTTATCTAGATAAATGATATCCATTTTATTATAAAGCTTATTTATTTAGGTCTGCACTGACATAACCCTTTCGAGTTATCACCATCCTCATAGGTAATGATTTTGCGAAAAATAAGTTTTATAAATATGAAAATAACTAGCATGTTTAAGAGATAAGGCAACAAAGTTTTTTTCTTTTATTTTCAGTAATAAAAATGGCATATTTTGCTATAAGACAATGTGGACCTCTTATATGTTTTTTAAACTGGAGTAAATTATAAGAGTAGTGACTCAATTCTACTTTTGTTACAGAGATGAGCTCATATCCGATTAATTTTCTTATTCATAGCTCATAGCCCAAACTTTACTTATTTAAAAAATTATACATTCTACCCAAATTTTCAAAACTAGGCCTATTATATATAAAGACAGATTATACATAAGGTGAAGTGGGATGAAATACTTGTAGATGTCATAATAAATTTTGTGTTAGTATATGATGGTACATCATAGTTGGAAAAGACTATCAGCAAAATGTTTCATCAATTTGCAATAGTACCAACACGCTGACAGTCTAGGGGAGATGTAAAAACAAAGTTGTAATTATAGATATATATATATATATATATATATATATATATATATATATATATATAATATATATATATATATATATATATATATATATATATATATATATATATATATATATATATATATATATATATATATATATATGTATGTATGTATGTATGTATGTATGTATGTATGTATGTATGTATGTATGTATGTATATATATATATATATATATATATATATATATATATATATATATATATATATATATATATATATATATATGAGTGGACAATTTAGTTAAATACATCTGGTGTATTACCACACACATCATATATTAGTAGGCAACAAACTATCACCTGCACAGCTGAAAAGCTCAACAAATGATGTCGAAAATTTCTCGGCATTGATATTTGAATATCATCGAAGAATATCTCAGAGGGATCCCAGTTGCCAGAAGTTAAGTCTCCGTTCGTTCACAACCAAACACAATTACAAAACTCAAATTCAAGACTGATATAATTCCGAAACCGACTACTATTAGTAAAACACCGAAGCAATAGGCGTGCGTAGACCAAGATGTAACCAACAGTATGCATAAGAGCTCAGGAGCAAGCTAAACCAAA
>NC_090734.1:36214722-36222222 GCF_036898095.1 Palaemon carinicauda | reverse complement strand
AAGTTCTTGTCCAACAAATTAAGATGAGAATGAGCAGCTGGAGACCAAGCATGAGAACAATACTCGAAAAATGGTGGAATGAAAGAATTAAAACTCTTCTTCAGAATAGATTGATCACCGAAAATCTTAAACGACTTTCTCAATAAGCCACGTTTTTTTGCAATTGAAGAAGACACAGTCCTAAAGTGTTTCTCCAAAGTAGATTTGCTGTCAAGAATCACACCCAAAATTTTAAGTCAAACAAATTTAAAGAAACATTATGAACACTGAGATCCAGATGTTGAGCAGCCACTGTCCTTGACCACCTTGCAACCATGCTTTGAGTTTTGTTAGGATTTAACTTCATTCTACATAATTTGCACCAGGCAATAATTCTAGCTAGATCTCTATTAAGGGATTCGAGAACCCCATATCTACTTCAGGAGCTGGAATGATGCAAAAAGAGTAGCATCGTCTGCATATGAAACAAGCTGGTTTTCTAAACAAAACCACATGTCATGTTTATATAGTATGAAAAGTAATGGACTAAGAACAAAAATAATACTAAGAAACGATCCACTTTCTCCCAACTGTTTAAGTTTTAAAACAAGGGACTCATGATTAACACTGTCAAAGTTTGAACTAAAATCAAGGCCATTCATACGAACTTCCTGACCACAATCAATGGATTTCTGCACAGCATTGGAGATTGTAAAAGGGGCATAACATGCTCCAAGGCCTTTACGAAAACCAAATTGTAACCAATTAAGAGGTTTTGCCAGATGTTCAAAATCTTTATATATTATGTGAGTTATGGAAACTGGGCGGGAATCAGTTGTACTTGAGCTAACACAAACAAATTCTCCAAGTGGTAAAAGCTCCTCATCTTGCTATCTTGAGCAAAATAATTGATAACTTCGTAACCAAGAAATCTGCAGTCTTTATAAATTAGGGGAAACGTACCTTGAAAGATAAGATTAAAAAATTGAGCTTTTTTCCAGCACTTACTCGGTAATAGGATACGCCGGGAGGGTGAATAATTGGGATAAAACGCCTTCCTTATCTTATCAGCATGAGAACCAGTATTGATTCTGTGCGAGGGAATGAAGCTCATTCCTATTGCATGGAAAATGTACTAAGAATATGATGATCGTCATTCGAGGAAAAACCCGGAATATAGCAAACCGATGGCTTTGTGCATAATATGAATGTTATAATGGTAAGAACCTCGTCATGAATTTGATTGGAAAAAAAAACCCACAAAGATAATAGTTTAATCAAACAAGAAAAAAATCAGTAACATATGCAAACACTATACAATAAAAGTCTTATCAATTTTTTTTATAGTTCAGGTTCATCTTTTAGTGTTTTGTACTGTCGAAGGCCTTAAAACTAATTTACCCCTTAACCAATCTTAGCAACTTATGATTCAACAAAATATCCCATAGCCAAATTCCTAGTTCCTCTCCTTACTCACTTAAATAATAAACAATTTACTCCTCACGACTCCGCTGAATTAATTCTTGAAATTCTTAAAAAAGCCAGTATCTTATTACGTTTAGTCTGGATGTAGAATCACTGTATACGAATGTACCCCTTCGTGAAACGATAGAAATTATTCTCAGTAAGCTTTTTCCCACCGAAAATACCATATTAAATGGCTTAGACCTAGACAGTTTCAGAAAACCCGAACTCTCAGTCATTGATACTTATTTTGTTTTTGATAACAAGTTGCTCAAACAGATTGAGGCATGGCCATGGGATCACGTTTGGGCTCTATATTTGCCAATATATTCATGTACCCCTTGGAAGAAATTTACCACCTAGAACAATTTCTCTAAGCACCCCGTTCCTTGTTTTATAAAATATTCGTTGACGATACTTTTATTATTAATTAAAGAAAAATCACATGCTGACTCCTTTTTTGAAAATTTTAATAGAATCCAAGACACAGTGGTTTGTGTTCCTATTTTTTTTAGTAATTGTTCTGGACAATTCAAGCATAACGCTATTCAAACTTCCACATAGAAAAATTCCGCATGGAAATTTCATTTTTAAAAACATATTTTAAACAATTCCTCACCTCAACACGTTTTTGATGGATTTATAGTATATTCCCAAATAATATTTCAAAGCCTAAACTAAATGTTCCGATGTTTCCTAAAACTAATGTATATATATCATTACCATGAGTAATTTTTTTTTTCTTTTTTTATTCTTTCTTTATTTTTTTTTATTAGACATGAGCTCATATCAACCGTCATATCTTTGTACCCTTATGTTAATTCTGAATTTATATTATAAAACCCATTAAAAAGGTGTAAGCTTTCAGGCTCAAGGACACCCTCCTGGAGTTGATGCGGTCCTTCGCTGTATACAAATATGCTTGTCCGAAATTTTATTTTGGAAACTATATCGGGTCTTCCCGGTGGTTTCTGAAGCTTCGATTTGATTCCCAAATGGATGTCAATCATCGCACTGGTTCCATAATAAAATCAAAAGTATTTTCATCCATAGGAAACCATTCACATTCATGTTAAACCCATATTTGTTACAACCATTTCGAAATTCTGTCCCAAACATCCGACTGCCTATTATATATGGATGCTTAGGTAGGAAGTTCTATTAACCATAATAATTACCTGGAATATAGATGCAGTATCGTTAGTAATTATTTCTCAGCTGATCCCATCTGACGTCGTCGAATATGGCTTGATGGGTAATAATACGTTGGTATTATAAAATATACCTTTAATGTAAAAAAGACTACATTATGAACTTCACTTTGTGACAGCTGACTCCCAAGTGTATATGGAGCGTCTTACACAAATCTCATAAACCAAAACATTGCTAAACAAAAGAGCATCGCTCTGAAAAGACTCAAATCCTACTCCAGTACAAATCATAAAGAATCACATTCTATCTGAGGTAATCAACAAATGTTTGAATCCTAATACCAAAACAAATCATTACTCTTATGATCAAAGCATAACATGTCTTATTCATGCAATATGATGCAATGTTGTGCAATACCTGAAACACTTGAATATAGTACATTGTTACAATAATACTTAACAGTCTCCTCCCCCTTAACTTGACATTGTAAAAACATTCATAAATCTAATCTCTCAGGGGGCTTTCCTCTGTTAATCCTATTAGGAAGCACTTTAACCTCATCTTGTACTGGTATATGAATTGGTTCTGAATTTACATTGGATGTTGGACCATCTTGGTTAATACTTGACTCATTTGATCTAACTACTTCTTTAAGTTTCTCATCTCTAACATTCACATGCTCTACTGTCTTTCTGTTTAACGGCTGTAATTGATCAACATGACGTTTTACAACATTATCACCAACACGAACATCATAATGTAAATTTCCTATCTCTCTTACAATCTCTCCTGGTACCCACTTTTCTGGAGTGTTGTGCGATCTTACCATGACATCAGACAAAGGTAAAAAATGTCTTACATTAGGAAGCTTTGCTACTTGTTTATACCCTTTATCTTCTAAATCACTTTGCAAACTTGGATACAACAAATCTAACTTACACCTTATCCTCCTCCCCATTAACAAATTTGAGGGTGCCACGCCTGTTGTGCTGTGCGGCGTTGTTCTATAAGACAATAAAAATTTTGACACATGCAAAAATATATTACCTGAATTGGTTTTTCTACACTTCATATTGTGTTTAAACGTTTGAACAAATCTTTCAGCCTCTCCATTAGTGGATGGATGATATGTAGCTGAAAATGTATGCTTTATACCATTGACATTACAAAATTCTTTAAACTCTTGTGAGGTAAACTGTGGACCATTATCTGTAACAATTCTTTCTGGAATACCATGCGTTGAAAAAATTTGCATTAACTCTTTTATTGTGGCGTAAGACGTTGTCGTCTTCATTGGGATAATTTCTGGCCACTTACTGTAAGCATCTACTACTATCAAAAACAAATAATTCAAAAAAGGACCTGCATAATCTATATGCACTCTTTGCCATGGATACCTGGGTAACACCCACGGGTGCATTCTAGCAAATTGAGGATTGTTTTGTTGCATAACACAATTCATACAATTCTTTATATAACATTCCACATCTTTATCTACACCTGGCCACCATACAAAAGTTCTCACAATTGACTTTGATCTTACAATACCTTGGTGATCAGCATGTATTTCAGACAAAACCTTATTTCTCAGTGAATTAGGAATAACTACCCTGGAACCTCTCATCACTATTCCTTGTGTCACACTCAGTTCATACCATATATCCTTATACGGTTTACAATTTTCCTCCTTTCCACATAAGTCCCTACCTGTCATTAAACTCTCCAAAACCTTACTAAGTACTGGGTCTTGCTTGGTACTGTGTGCTACATCTTTTGCAGTTATTGGTACATTACATACTGAAATTAATAAAACACTGTCATCATACTCTTCTGGAGCTTTGTCTACGGGTAATCTGGATAAAGCATCTGCATTACCCATATTTGATGTTGGACGGTATTCTATATCATAGTGGTACGCTGCTAACGTAACTGCCCAACGTTGTAGTCTTGCAGCCACCAACGTAGGTAAACTTGCTTTTGGACCCAATATTGCTAATAAAGGTTTATGATCTGTAACAAGTGTGAACTTTTTCCTACCATAAAGATACATATGGAATTTTTTAACTCCATAAACTAATGCTAAACCTTCCTTTTCTATTTGAGAGTAATTCCTTTCTGTCTTGTTCAATACTCTAGAAGTGAATGCAATTGGTTTTTCTGTTCCATCTGGCATTACATGAGATAATACCGCACCTAGACCTATGTTTGATGCATCACATACTAATTTAACTGGTAAATCCATTTGATAATGTACTAAGAATGTAGGTGATGTTATTTCCTGCTTGATTCTTTCAAAAGATTCCTGACACTCTTTTGTCCACTTCCATTCTACACCCTTATTCAACAGATTATACAATGGATGTGCAATTGTAGACAAATTCTGAATGAAATTCCCATAAAATGTTACTAAACCTAGAAATGATTGTAATTCCTTAACATTTTCTGGCACTTTTGTTGATTGTACAGCTTTAATCTTCTCTTTAGTTTTGTGAATACCCTTGCCATTTATTACAAAACCTAAGTATTCCACTGAATCAACTTCTAAAATACATTTGTTCTTATTTACTCTAATATTATGTTCCTTCAACTTCTTCAGAACTGTTCGCAATCTTTCTCTATGTTCTCTTGTGTCTTTACCCGCAATTAAAATATCATCTATAAAAATGAATACTCCTTGCATTCCTGAAAAAATCTTATCCATAGTTTGTTGCCATATAGCTGGACTACTTGCAACTCCATAAGGTAATCTCTTTGGCCTAAACAAACCTAAGGATGTATTTACTGTACATAATTCTTGTGAAGTTTCATCCATGGGAAGCTGTTGAAATGCTTGTCTTAAATCTAATTTAGAAAAAACACTGCATCCTGACATAGTTGCAAACATGTCTTTCGGATTTGGTAAGGGATGTTGAGCTACTTGCAGTTGTGGATTTAACGTTACTTTGTAATCTCCACATAACCTAACCTGTCCACTTTCCTTCACAATAGGAACTAATGGTGTAGCCCAGTCTGAATATGTAACCTTTTCCCAAGAACCTTCACTTTCTAATCTCTTGATTTCTGTTTCAACTGCACTTTTCAATGCATACGGTACTGGTCTCGGAGCAAAAAATCTAAGAGAACTGTCAGGTTTCAAAACTAAAATTGCCTTTGTGTTCTTTACTGTACCTATTTTTATCTTCAAATACGTCTTGAAACTCTGATATGATATCATCCATAGACATTTCATTTTTGTTTTCATCTTGTCTACCTGCAACCTTCAAAATACTAGGCCAATCTAACTTCAAATACTGTAGCCAATCTAAACCTAGCAAAGTTTGTCCATTACCTTTTACTACTGTTAATGGCATTCTCTCTAATTTCTGTTCTTTGTACTGTACTTCTACGTTCGAAGCACCTATTACCTGAATATCAAAACCATTATAACTTTAAAAACTCTATTTGTACCTTCTAATAACAAATTAGGAATGCTTTTAGCCATTTTCTCAGACATAATTGATACATCGGCTGCTGTGTCAACTTGCATCAAAATTGGTTTACCATTTATGATTACTTCTACCATGATATGTTTCTTTGCACCTTTGTTGACTGAATTTATGTGAAATGCAAAATCAGTTTCTGAACTAACCTGATTATCATGAACATTTTCCTCATTATTCTCTTGACCCATAGTATCAACTGTAGCATTTATTTTCTTTGCGTACTGTTTAGGAAATCTACAAGCAGTTGCAAAATGACCCAGCTTTCTGCAATTCTGGCATGTCTGTCCAGTAGCAAGGCATTTCTTTGCTTCGTATGCAAGATGATCAGTTTTACCACACCTAAAACACTTGGGTTTTTCCTGTTGTTTCTGTGTATAACCCTGATTCTGATATTTATGAACATTAGTGTTAGGCACTTTTCTATGACTAGGCTTTGTCATATTCCTTCTCTGATTCTCATTGGTTTTCCACTTAGAACCTACTGTATTAATTTTAGAATTTTCCATTCTATTGCTTGTAGAACTACCTATTATGTGACTTTGCCTATTTGATGTTTCTAAAGCTCTGCCTGTTATCAATACCTTTTCTAATGTTAAATCTTTATCTTGCAATAATTTCTTTCTTAGCTCTTCTGATGTGCAATGTGCAATTACTTGATCTATGATAACATTTTCTAACTCTAGAAATTCACATGAAACGGCTAAATTTTTTAGTCTAGTCACAAATGCATCTAAACTTTCATTTTCTTTCTGATAAGCCTGCGCTGAAAACTGGTATCTTTCAAAAAATTTATTGACTTGAGGAGCAAAATATGTGGTAAGTGCCTTAATTGCAGCTTCACTTGTGTCATCTGTAGGCTGCAAAGTCTTAAACACTTCCCGAACTTCCCTACCTGCTGTATGAAGTAATAATGCCTTCTTTTGTGCATCCTTCATGTTCCCTAATGCTTCTAAATAAATCTTAAATTCCTCACACCACTGTTGCCATCGTGTTGCAACAGAATTAGGCTCAGCAGTGACGCTAAAAGCTTGAGGTGGTTCAATATTAAAAGGCATTTTGTTTGCTTACCTTAATAACTGTGGTAGGTTAAGTTACTATTCTGCAGTCACAAGTATACTTCCTACCTACCCAACTTTAAATTTCACCCTTTTTGTGTATTTGATGAAATTCCTATTCTGCTGCTGGTAAAATCTTCATTGGGCGATTTTACTCTTGTTTCCCGATGTACAAAGACCTTCTCTTGTGCTGGCCGTCTTTGTGCATAGGCTCCAATGCTTCTCCCTGCTTGCTTCTCCCTGCTTGTCCGTCGTCCTCAAACGTCGCCAAATATAATATATGGATGCTTAGGTAGGAAGTTCTATTAACCATAATAATTACCTGGAATATAGATGAAGTATCGTTAGTAATTATTTCTCAGCTGATC
>NC_090734.1:36204722-36207222 GCF_036898095.1 Palaemon carinicauda | reverse complement strand
ATATATATATATATATATATATATATATATATATATATATATATATATATATATATATATATATATATATATGACCCGATTTAGGTCGTATTAAGGGGGGTTCAACTTCACGTCTTGGGGAAACAAAGATAGAGACAATCCATTATTTCCAACATAATTATGAGAGAGGGTAGGATCATGCACAAATGATAGTCGAATTGTTAATTTTCCACAGCTGCTATATTCTATTTAAGCTACAAGGGCGGCCTTTAATTATCATTACGTTACTTTACTAAGAAAAAGTCCTCAGAGAAATGGTACTTGTTGGCACTCATACTGGCACCCGTGACCTGAACGTATACGTCTAACCGCTCAAGCCTCCCAACTCTAACTGACCAAAAAACTATGGGGCAGTTCAAGCGCCCACCTAGGCCTTTCTATGCCCTGATCGATGATTGGCTGTTTTGACCCGAAAGTCTTATAAGAACCAATAGAGAGAGATTTTGGGGACGCTAACTTTTAACGAACATTTTTGAGTGCCAAGCCAAGCCGATAACGACCTTCTCAAAGTGGCACCAATACCACATTATAACCGTCTTTCCTTTAACAAAGAAGACAGATCTGTTGACATTCACTTATTCCACAAAGTAACAACCTGACTGTGCTTAGCTCACCACTCCCTTCCCAAATTTTTACGTCCCGTAAAATTCACACTTATCAGATTTTTTTTTCTCAAAACAATTTTTTTTTCTCTCTCTTTTTTTTTCACTGAACACAATCTTTCTTTTTCCCCTAGTTGTTGCCTCTGAGTACCACTCTCTTCGGGAGCATGCAAACATTAAAATTAAATACCTAAACCAAATCAAAGGGCCGATTGGCGTGTTACATTTGCAAGTTACACAAAGATGAATATCACGCCCACAATAGATCATACAGAAACACAAAATCAGGTTTTAATACATCATCACCGAAATTTGGAGCACAAAATCAGAAAAATAATAATGTTTTAAATGCAATAAAATTTCATAAGGACCAACAAATCATCACATACACAAATTAAAGAAAATGATAAAAATCAAGAGAAATCAAAATGAATAACTTCCAATCCCAGCACTCTTTGATACATTTACCATTATAAGGAAACTATTTCTAACCATCCGTGACACTGCAATAAAGAGCAAACTCAAACAGTGAATAATAATAAAAAGAAAACCATACTTATTAATAACCGAGCAATATTAATTCTCCTGAAAAAACAAAAACATAAGTAATGATGTTCAATTTTCAACCCATGATTAACAATTACCTGTAATAGTACTGAAAACCTCCACAGAGAAATGATATTCTTTAAATACAGTATAACACAAAAAATGGAAAAACATACATAAACGCATTGGGAATAGCAAAATAAGTATCAACCTAGGGTAACGAAATTTGAATTAATTTCAACATAAACATAAATGCAACAAAAAAATGTCTCAGTTATCTGTCACCTCACCGAAATATATTTTTTCTTAACCAGCACAACAAAAATAGAACAACATACATAAAACCATTGGTTATAGCAAAATTGGTACCAACACAAAATAATGAAATTTGAATTATTTCCAACATAACATAAATGCAACAGAAATTTCTCAGTATGATAAATGATATACTCGTGATATGCTTAGAACAAAACCAAAAAAAAAAAACGAAACAAAATTTAATTCATCTTTTCACAAAACACTCGGAATGAACATACGTAAAAGACCTGATTTTTATGACTTCTATCACCTCGTGGTAGACATTATCTCAAGACCCATGTTTTCTCGTACTCTCGTGCTTGAAGGACGGCACGGACACGCGCTGTGTGTCTACCTCACTTTCCTACCTGTCCCCTTGGGGAATGGACCTTTGACGTCCATATGCACTCCATTAAACTTAAAAGGTACTACCGACCATGTTCTAGCCCTTGGTACCACATGCTTGTGGTTACTCATTGAGTTACACACATGACATTTATTGATAAACCTAATTCCTTAAAAATACTGACACTCTTGCCATCCTTAGGGGAACTTCCTATACCCACATGCCACGCACAAGGTCTTACATCAATTACACAGATGACTTTCTCTACCAAAGGGGGAAGGAAAAACAACGATAAATCAACTTCCGTCTTCAATAAAGAACACATTCTTCCACCTGCGCAAAAAAATCCGGGAAATTTGATCTCCTACCTCATTCATACACTCATTCGCAGAGCTCAGTCACGGGGGCATGTACTCTCTCTCTCTCCGTAGTTGTCAAGCTCTTCCCGTTTTCTATGCGCTCCATCCACAGGTCTACTTGAACCTAATTTCTTTCGTCGCGTTCCTTCTGCTTTGCGTCGAGTTATTACATCTGTTCTTCGTCGTAGAGTCACTGAGCCTGTGTGTGGGCTCTGGCCGTGTTCCACACCATACACTCCTACGTTTTGCTGGCATCCGTAACGAGCAGTTCTTCACCCTCGTTACACACATGATTCCACATCTATTCCAAG
>NC_090734.1:36149722-36179722 GCF_036898095.1 Palaemon carinicauda | reverse complement strand
GCCGGCAAAGGTCTTCTGCTTTGAGTGCTGCCTGGACCTCCCTTGGTCCCTCATCCATGTCTGTCTGTAGAGCCAGACGGCATTGGTCAGGAAGCCTAAATTAGATTCTCCCCTTCCTTCTATGCACTCTTTCGGATTGCCGGGCTTTGAGGTAGTACACTCTCTTATCCTGGCATCCATTCTGTTTTCTTCTAGTGCTGTACCCGTCCCGGCTGCCGGCCTATGTGGCTGGCAGCCGGGCAGTCGGAGTTCTCTGATTCTTTTGCTGCTGGCCGGCATCGGTTGTTTACCTTTGCCGGCCGGCTATTGTCACGCCCTTGTCTGCCGGTCGCTATGAGCGGTGGCCGGCAGCCGGGTGCTACCTTGTGTAGTTGCCGGCCGGCAGTCATTGCCGGCCGACATTGGCTGTTGCCGGCCGGCAGTTACTGCCGGCCGGCACATGCATTTGAACCAGCGTTCTGCCGCCTTATAGCTGTTAAGTAGTATACTTTAAAGCTAGTTATGGTGTGTGCCGGCCGGCAAGTACCGGCCGGCACATTACCTTCTATACTGTACCAGTATTCTTCAGTATAGCATATACTGTAGGGAGAAAACTATAGTATAGTATTGGTAAAACACTGTGTTTTCTAACACTTTTGTGTTGTCTTGCACAGCCCTTTGGTGTTGCCTTACAGATAAGAAAGTGAGTTCTTTCTTGTCTATTATCTGGTATTTTAAAATCATATCGTAGGTGTTAGCTCCACCTGTTTCCTCTGGAAATTTTTCATTGGTTACTCTAGGACAGATTAACCATACGATTTTATTATCTGGAAGGCTGCAACAATTGGTTGTGCGGGAAACACAAGTGTGTGTCTTTCCTTTCTGATTTGTTATGCTAACTGTGCATATCTAGTGATACGTAGTTCACTTGATACTCATGGAAATTTCTTCTCTTTGCAGGAGGCCCATCCGAAGTGCGGAAGTGCTTTCTGCAACGTCCCCAGTAAGAACTTCTGCGGACATGAGTTATGTAGGAGGCACGCAGCATGCGCTGTCTCCAAGGGTGATCTCCGGTATTGGGACCCTCAGGTACCGTGTGCTCTAATCTGATTACTGAGTCTTTTGATTCCCCTAGGACGGCGGAATCAAGGGATATAGCAAGGGAGAAGCTTCGTACCTGGGTAAGGGGCTTCCAGAAGAACACCTCTGGACCTTATCTTCCAAGTGAGAAGATGAGGGCTTACCTTTTCCCTAGGGCATCAGCTGATGCAGTGATTCCCCAGCCTCAAGAGGAGATCCCCCTAGTTCAGATCCCGGTGGATGCTGAAGTCGCGGTCGCCTTGCAAGACATCCAGTTGGTCGATAGGATGTCAGACGTGTCCGAGCGTCTGGAGGAAGACCTCCTGGCAGAAGGCCAGGATGAAGATCAAGCCCCAGACATTGTAGAGGAAGAGGCCGACGAGGTGTCGGCTGCTCCGGTTCAGATCCCTGAACCTATTCCCTCAACATCGTCCGCTTTCCCTGTAGAGCTGGGACAGGCCCTCTCCTCCATTGTTGGAATGATCCAACAAATGCAGAAGGAGAATAATGTGAAGGCAGCTGCAATTGAACTGCAGATGCAGAAACTTGCAGCATCACGTGGGCCCCATAAAAGGGTCAATGTGAAAGACCTTCCCTTGTGCTCAGATGCTAACCCATGGAGATATGCTGAGCACATGCCGATGACAAGTGGGAAGATCGTCATGTCGGATAAGTTGGGTTCAGTTCCCCTAGAGGAGGTGGAATTCTGGCCCAGCAAAGGGTCATATCCGGACTGTTATGTCCGGTTGAGGAAGGAACCAGCTTCAAAGGAGGAGACAGAGCCGAAGGAGGTCATAGTGATGGACCATGCTAAGGCTCAAGCTTTGCTTTCATCTTCGATGAAAGAGAGGGGCTTCACGAACTCAAAGGTGGCTGCGTTGAGTAAGAAGCTCCCTTCCTTTGTGTCCTCTCCTGCTAGAGCCTTCCCCTTTTTGCAGAAAGGGTTTGCGGCTGTGTTAAAAGCAGTCGAGGCTGGCAAGCCTTGCCCCTCCTTGGAGGATTGTAAACCCTTGTCACTGGCCCTACCTATGGACCACAAGGACTGGAAGGACGTTCATCTTACCTTCTCAGTCGGGAAGTTGGAGGCTGATATTGCCGGACGTCAGTTCGGTGAGAACCTCCCTAAGCTGTCTGACTTTCTTTTGCGGAGAGAGCTCGAGACAAAAGAAAGACTGGCTGCCTCAATGTCTCTTCAGACCACTCTTGAGATGATGGCAAGTGACCCCAAGGTCCATGAAATGTTAATGGTAGTGGCCAAGACTCATCTGGCCACAGTGACGAAGGATCTTTATAGCTTCGTCAGGGCGAGGAGAGCTTGTAGGGAGTTCGTGTTCACCTCGGCTACGGTGAGGCACGAGCCAAGGAAACTAATCTCCTCCAACATTTGGGGCAAAGACCTTTTCCCTAGCGAGTTGGTCAAAGAAGTTGTTGATAAGGCCACCACTGAGAATAGAAACCTTCTCCAGAAGTGGGGCCTGTCTATCAAGAGAATGTCTTCCCCGGATGTGGGTCCCCAACCAAAGAGGAAGAATAAGAGTACTAGGCTACCGTCTCGGCCAGCCAAGCCATTTCGACAGCAACAGCAACAGCAATTGCCGATGCCTTCAGTGCCCCAGATGGTGGCACAAACCCCGACTACATTCCAGTGGGTACCCCAGGCCGTGTCGACACAGTCCCCGGCATTCAACCCAACGTTCGAAGGGCAGTCAACTTCCTTTCGAGCAAAGCCTAGAGGAGCAGCCAGAGGCTTGTCTAGGCGCCCCTCAAGGGGAAGGGGATTCAGGGGTGGTCGCGGTCAGGGAGGCAAGACCTCAGGACAACAGTCCAAGTGAGATGATACCGGTAGGAGGGAGACTTCAGAATTTTCGGGATCGGTGGACCTTCGATCCCTGGACCCACAGCCTACTCAAGAATGGACTGGGCTGGAGCTGGTACAGCACTCCACCCCCGTGCCCTCGATTTTTCCAACACTCCACCCCCGTTCTGGAGGAGTACATCCAAGATCTGTTGGAGAGAAAAGTGATCCGAAGGGTAAAGTCCATCAAATTCCAAGAGAGGCTGTTTTGTGTTTCCAAGAAGGACTCGGAAAAACTCAGAGTCATTCTGGACTTGTCGCCACTCAACAAGTTCATAGTGAACTGCAAGTTCAAGATGCTAACACTGCAACACATAAGGACCTTACTGCCCAAGAGGGCATTTACCGTCTCCATAGATTTGTCAGACGCCTATTGGCACGTTCCTATCAATCGTCGACTCTCACCCTACCTAGGGTTCAAACTACAACGAAGACTATACGCCTTCAGAGCCATGCCATTTGGGCTAAATATAGCCCCAAGGATCTTCACGAAGCTTGCAAGCGTAGCTCTCAAACAATTACGCCTAAAGGGAATTCAGGTAGTAGCCTACCTGGACGACTGGCTGGTGTGGGCAGCATCCAAGACAGAATGCTTGCAAGCTTCCCAGCAGGTGATCCAGTTCCTAGAGTATCTAGGCTTCAAGATCAACAGAAAAAAGTCTCGACTTTCTCCATCTCAAAAGTTCCAGTGGTTGGGAATCCACTGGGACCTAATGTCACACCAATTCTCCATCCCGGCGAAGAAAAGGAAGGAGATAGCTGGTTCTGTCAAGAGACTTCTAGATTCCGAAAGGATATCAAGACGTGAACAGGAGAGAGTACTGGATTCTCTCCAGTTTGCTTCGGTAACAGACCCGGTGCTAAGAGCACAGCTAAAGGATGCAACCGGAGTTTGGAGAAGTTATGCATCAAACGCGCGAAGAGATCTGAGAAGACCAGTTCCGCTTCGGCTACATACTCTTCTCAGGCCTTGGTCCCAAGCCAGACATCTAAAGAAGTCGGTACTTCTTCAGCCACCTCCCCCGTCGGTGACGATTCACACAGACGCCTCTAAGGAGGGGTGGGGAGGTCACTCTCATCGGAAAAAGGCCCAAGGGACCTGGTCCAATCTATTCAAGACCTTTCACATAAACTTTCTAGAAGCTATGGCAGTGCTCCTTACCTTAAAGAAAGTCTCCCCGCGTCACTCGATCCACATAAGGTTGGTGATGGACAGCGAGGTAGTTGTGAGATGCTTGAATCGACAAGGATCAAGGTCGCCACCTCTCAACCAGGTGATGTTGGCCATCTTCCGATTGGCGGAAAAAAGAAGTGGTAACTGTTGGCAGTTCACCTTCAAGGAGTCCGCAATGTGACAGTGGACGCTCTATCCAGGTTCACACCGATAGAGTCGGAATGGTCCCTAAACGCAGGATCGTTCTCCTTCATCTTGAGTCAAGTCCCAGAACTGCAGATAGACCTCTTTGCGACGAAAGACTACAAGAAGTTGCCCCTGTACGTGTCCTCGTACGAGGACCCCTTAGCGGAAGCAGTGGACGCGATGTCCCTCGACTGGAACAGATGGTCCAGGATTTATCTGTTCCCTCCTCACAACCTTCTGTTGAGGGTCCTCAACAAACTGAGATCCTTCAAGGGGCTAGCAGCAATAGTGGCCCACAAGTGGCCGAACAGCGTGTGGTTCCCCCTGGCATTGGAACTACGGTTGAAGTTTCAATCGCTACCAGATCCAGTTCTGACCCAGCAAGTCCAGAAGTCAACTGTCTGCGCTTCATTACAGAAAACCCGGACCCTGAAGCTCATGATTTTCTCTTTCTAACGGTGAGAAAGCGTTTCGGGATTTCGAAAGCCAGCATAGACTTCCTAGAGGAATATAAGTGCAAATCTACTAGAAGGCAATATGAGTCATCTTGGAGAAAATGGGTGGCCTTTGTCAAGGCAAAGAATCCGCAGGAGATCTCGACGGACTTCTGCTTATCTTTCTTCATCCACCTCCATGGTCAAGGGTTGGCAGCTAACACGATTTCAACGTGTAAGTCTGCCTTGACAAGACCCATTCTATATGCCTTACAGGTTGACCTCGCTAACGAGATCTTTAATAAAGTTCCGAAAGCCTGCGCTAGGCTCAGACCTTCAGCACCTCCAAAGGCCATTTCATGTTCTTTAGATAAAGTTCTTCATTTCGCTTCTCTGTTTAACAATGAGGAGTGTGCGTTAAAGGATTTGACCCAAAAAGTTATTTTCCTATTTGCACTCGCGTCCGGGGCCAGGGTTAGTGAGATTGTAGCCCTCTCGAGAGAGGAAGGTCGTGTTCAGTTCCTGGATGGGGGAGAACTGAACCTGTTTCCGGATCCTACGTTTCTCGCCAAGAATGAGTTACCCACCAACAGGTGGGGTCCCTGGAGAATCTGCCCTCTGAAAGAAGATGCATCTCTATGTCCAGTAGAATGCCTAAAGGTCTATCTTCATAGAACTTCAGACTTCAAGGGTGGTCAACTATTCAGGGGAGAAACATCAGGCTAAAATTTATCACTGAAACAACTCAGGGCGAAAATCACATATTTTATTCGCAGAGCGGATCCTGACAGTACACCCTCAGGTCACGATCCGAGGAAAGTTGCCTCATCCTTAAATTTCTTTAATTGTATGGATTATGAACATCTTCGTTCATACACTGGCTGGAAGTCTTCCAGAGTGTTCTTTCGCCACTATGCGAAGCAAGTGGAGCAACTAAAGAGATCTGTGGTAGCAGTGGGTTGCGTCGTTAACCCTGCTGTTTAACTCTGCGAGGAACAGTGGTTTTAATTGGGACGATTAATTCCAGGGTGAGTGTGTAGTTACATACTGTGCTACAAACTAAGTGAGGGCACCGAGTTGCCCACGTTGACTGTTCCACTTCCAAAGATAAATCTGGCATAAATGCAGACATGTGTGCCGAGCGTTTCTAACGCTAATGTGACTGATTAGTAATACAGACTTTTATGACTTTGATACCTCGGTATGTAAAAAGTGGCACTAATGTTTTTCTTTCAGATAAACAAGTTTCTGTTTACTATCATACTTATGCTTAAAGTTTTGGTTATCCTTCTCTTATATATATATATATATATATATATATATATATATATATATGTATATATATATATATATATATATATATATATATATATATATATATATATATATATATATATATATATATATATATATATATATATATATATATATATATATATATAATTGTTGTTAACCTGTCTATTTATTGCCTGTCAATAAACTTGTTCTTGAGAACCTTGCGTCTCCTTCACCTGTGTCAACTTATTGAGCATTCATTCTATGTATATTTATCTGGGATAATTCTAATAGATTGTTCCTTTATGCAAGCTAATGTTGCATTGGTTTATGCTTTCCCTTAGCGGGAGGACTCCATCCCATAAGGGGACGGTGGCGGATTTACAAGTTTCCTCCTATGCGGATATAAACCTTTGTCCAATACAAGTATTGAGTGGAGAACTGGTCGATATTTCATATTGACGCAGTGGTTCTTCACAAACTATGCTTTACTTAATATAGGGTGAGACCACTATATTGGCTTGCCTGGTATTCATACATAGGTATATGTACTCTTCGAGACTTTTCCAGAGTCTAGTAGGACTCTTCCCTGTAGGGGGCAGGAAGCTCTAACATGGTTTATGGTCAGTTGAAAAGATGTATAACGGTAACATCTTAGGGCTCTAGGTCTAGTCGACCGGGGAAATACCTCTGGGGAGTACGGCACGTTCTGAGAATCCACAGATACAGTAATGCTCTGGTATACTTCCATCAGGACGACATGGCTTGAGCAGAAAAAACGGATTTTGAGTGAAGCGAAAAATCTATTTTTGGGTGAGATGGCCATGTCGTCCTGATGGACCCGCCCTTCCCTTTCTATGAAAGGGCTGTAGGACCCCTCCCTACATACAGTATCTGTAGCACCTAGTGTATCGCTACAAGGAATACAGTTGGTGCCAGAATCGGCGCAATGCACGCTAACGAAACAGGAGAAGAGAGAGCCTTGCGAACGGCCCCCCTTTTCTTTCTCGTTTTCGTTTTCTTGCCAATTGACCCCTTCGAAGTGTTAATTCTGTTCGGGGTGCAGATTGCCATGTGGCGTGTCAAGAATACGTCCTCTGATATTTCCTTGGTGGGGATATTCGCTCCAGGAGTTAGAATTCTGGGTACCTTAAGGTAAATTCTCTGGGAATATCGCCGTAGTTGTAATATACCCTAGGAAGCTACCCTATAGGAACTTCCATCAGGACGACATGGCCATCTCACCCAAAAATAGATTTTTCGCTTCGCTCAAAATCCGTTTATCCACACTATGAAGTCTCTAGGACAAGTTCTACCAATGAATAATATTTGAAATGTGAAGTTTCTTTATCGTGAAGACTGTACATAAATTTGTAATTTGGATTTATTGATATGATTAAGTTTTCTAATAAGGTGCCGTATTTTGATATGATTTTACGGAATATTAGATGTAGAATGTGTAAATAATATTGACATTATGGGTATAATCACATTTCTGCAATAGATTCGTTAAAATTCTGAAGTACTTTAAAACTGCTATACATATACTAGGTAGTAATTGTAATTTTGTTACAGTTATCAATTCTATGGTAGCAGCCTATTTCCCTTGAGATATAGAATTATGTTCATTAGCTTTATTTTCTACTGCAACCTATTTCATTATCCCTTTTGAAGAAGTAATTTCAAGTGCAAAATTAACTATAATTGCTTTATGACAATGATGTCTTTGACTTTAGTAATACTGCAATGACTGAACGAAGTTATTTGTAAATTTTAGTAATCGTTAAAAAAATATTTGAATTATTTTACGATATTTACAAATAATTACACGTATATCGAACGTTTCCACGTAAAATTGTAAAACAGTTAATAAATCTGGTATAAGGAAGGCTTTCATAACATAAACGGATTTTGAGCGAAGCGAAAAATCTATTTTTGGGTGAGATAGCCATGGCGTCCTGATGGAAGGTTCCTTTTTGGTAGCTTCCTTGGGTAAATAACTACTAAGATATTCCCAGAGAATTTAACCACAGGTTATCACAGAATTCTAACTTCTGGAGCGAGTATCCTAAAGGTTTCCCTTTTAAGACATCGTATATCAACAGGGGACGCATGTATTAACGCGCCACATAGCTATCTACACCCCGAACAGAGTTAATGCTTCGGTGTGTAAGGGCTGAGAATAGCTGGGAGCCGTTCCATAGCTAATCTCATCCGTGGCTACTTCTGGTACTCGAGACGTAAACAAACGGGCGCCATTGCTTAAATGACGTCACGACCGTCTTCATCCTGAAGCCAGTTGCTTGCCGATCACCATGATACAGCAGAGCAGGGTGGGACCTAAAAACTGGATGAAGTAGCAGGGAGGGTCCATCAGGACGCCATGGCTATCTCACCCAAAAATAGATTTTTCGCTTCGCTCAAAATCCGTTTTTTGTGCTCAAGCCATGGCGTTCTGATGGAAGAATACCAGAGAATCAATATATCGTGGTAGATTTTCCCCTATTAGTAAGTGTCAAGGGCATTGACAAAATAGCATAGTAATCTTAGTAAAGAACCGTAGGGAAGAATCTTCCTGCCCCCCCTTGGCAGTGAAGTTCCCACGGGCTATGCCGACGTCAAAGTGGTATTGAAGGGCTATTCACCCTGATAGAAGAACTTGAAGAACTTGGAGACGAAGCTGAATTTTTGGCATTCGTATAGGAACATTCTGAAAGCAGACCAGTGGTGGTTGGACACTGTGTGCTGAGAAGGTTGGTTTCATCTCTAGGGTATGAAGAGTAAGTGTTCGTATTGGAACATTACATAATCAGAGTGAATATAAATTAAGAGTTAGTATCTTAATTTCTCCATGAACCATAAGGAAAGGGGATAATAAAACTATGACAGGCATGTATTTCATAGTAAGTAGGAGCTGATTGAGACGCACAGGTAATAAAATAGAAATTTTATTTCACAAATGCAGAAATTAAATGAATTGCAGCAATAAGTAAAGTTCATTTACAGTAATTATAATGTACATAGTAATAAAGACTTGCTCTTGAATCTGAAAAGGAATTTCAAATTTATTAGTAGGCACTCGTTCTCGAGGAACGTTAGTCTTTGATTAAAACACATCATGCTCAGGGCATGCGGCACTTGTGTGACAACTATGACATTTCACCTGGGATAAGAACAGTTATAAAAGCACTAAGTGTTTTCGACATCACTATGTATCGCTCGAGGGTCAACATAGGCACCCGAAGAGTTAGAGTCCCAAGTAACTCACTGTTCTATGCAGAGTTAGGTGCAGGTTTCATAACACTACCTGCGGCTACCACAAAATGTTTGACTTCGTGCACTTGTTTCGCATAATGTTTAAAGAAAACGCGCGAGGACTTCCAGCCTGTGAAGCTTTTAAGGCTTTCAAAGTCCATACTCTGAAAGAAATTCAGAGATGATGCAACTTTCCTAGGATCATGACCGGCGGGTGTACTGTCAGGATCCGCTCTGCGAATGAAGTAGGTGATTTTCGCTCTTAATTGTTTCAGTGACAGGTCGCTGCCCGATGTTTCTCCTTTGAAGAGTTGGCCTCCACCAAAGTTCGAAGTTCTGCGAAGATAGACCTTGAGGCTCTCTACTGGGCATAAAGAGACATCTTCCTTCAGGGGGCATATTCTCCAGGGGCCCCATCTTTTGGTGGGTAATTCATTTTTGGCGAGAAACGTCGGATCAGGGGAGAGGGTAATGTCTCCTGTATCAGTAAACAGGATGTGACCCTCTTCTCTTGATAATGCCACTATTTCGCTGACTCGGGCTCCCGAAGCAAGAGCAAAGAGAAATATAACTTTCTGAGTCAGATCCTTGAGAGGGCATGAATCATTATCCAAGTTGGAGGCGAAATGGAGCACCTTGTCTAATGACCAGGAGATCGGTTTCGGTGGGGGTGCTGGGCGTAGACGAGCACATGCTTTCGGTAGTTTATTGAAGATGTCGCTGGACAGATCAATTTGGAAGGCATACAGAATTGGTCTGGTCAAGGCCGATTTGCAGGTTGAAATCGTATTGGCTGCTAATCCTTGTCCATGAAGGTGAATGAAGAAGGACATGCAGAAATCAATTGTGATTTCTTTAGGATTTTTTGTCTTGACGAAAGAGACCCATTTTCTCCAGGATGATTCGTATTGCCGTCTTGTGGATTCGGTCTTGTATTCCTCGAGGAAGTCTAGACTTTTCTTCGAGATCCCAAACCTCTTCTTTGCGGCTAGGGAGAGAAAATCATGAGATGAAGGTCCTTGATTTTCGATGATGAAGCGAAGACAGTCGACTTCTGTACTTGTTGGGAGAGAACTGGGCCCGGGAGAGGGATCAGCTTGGGCTGCAGCTCCAGGACCAGGGGGTACCAGTTGCTCCGGGGCCACTTGGGAGCCACTAGGGCCGCTGTCCCTTTGAAGGTTCTCAGTTTGGAGAGGACTTTCAGCAGAAGGTTGGTGGGAGGGAACAGGTAGATCTTGGACCATCTGTTCCAGTCCAGTGACATGGCATCCACTGCTTCTGCCTTGGGGTCCTCGTACGGGGCCACATACCGAGGAAGTTGATTGTTGTCGCTCGTTGCGAAGAGATCTATCTGAAGTTCTGGGACTTGGTGAGAGATGAAGGAGAATGATCTTGCGTCTAGAGACCATTCCGACTCTATCGGGTTTGTTCGAGATAGAGCATCCGCTGTCACGTTGCGGAATCCTTGTAGGTGAACTGCAGACAGGTGCCACTTCTTCTTCTCTGCCAGACGGAAGATTGGGAGAAGCACCTGATTTATCTGGGGCGATCTTGAGCCTTGGCGATTGAGACATCGAACTACCACCGAGTTGTCTAGGGTTAGACGAATGTGGATCGAGGGAGGTGGAGATAGTTTCTTCAGAGTTAGAAGGACCGCCATGGCCTCCAAGATGTTGATGTGGAACGTCTTGAACAGGGGAGACCAGGTGCCTTGAGCCTGTTTTTGGTGGGAGTGACCTCCCCAACCCTCCAGCGAAGCGTCTGTGTGGATGTTGAATGATGGAGGTGGGTGTTGAAGAGGAATGGACCTTTTCAGGGCCTTTGCTTCCGACCACGGCTTGAGGAGAAGTCGAAGTCTGTTTGGGAGCCGTCTCTTGAGGTCTCTTCGAGCGATGGATGCAGAACGTCTCCAGACTCCCGCGGCATCCTTTAGCTGTGCACGAAGCACTGGGTTTGTTACTGAGGCGAACTGTAGAGAGCCTAGAACTCGTTCCTGCTGGCGTCTTGAAATCCGTTTGGATTTTAGTAGTCGCTTGACAGACCCTGCTATTTCCTTCCTTTTCTTCTGGGGGATGGAAAGGCGGTGTGACTGAAGGTTCCATTGGATTCCTAACCACTGGAACTTCTGAGCTGGAGAGAGGCGAGATTTCTTCTCGTTTATCTTGAATCCCAGGTGTTCTAGGTACTGGGTGACTTTGTTGCAGGATTTTACACAATCCTCGGGCGAGGGAGCCCAAACTAGCCAGTCGTCGAGGTAGGCCATCACCTGGACGTTTCGGAGGCGGAGCTGTTGTACTATGGCGTCCGCCAGCTTTGTGAAGATCCGAGGGGCCACATTGAGGCCGAAGGGCATGGCCCTGAAGGCGTAGCTTTTCCTTTGGAGTCAAAATCCTAGGTAGGAGGAAGCGTGATGGTTCATTGGAACGTGCCAGTAGGCATCCGCCAGGTCTATGGAGACCGTGTAGGAACCTCGAGGCAGAAGGGTCCTTATTTGTTGAAGAGTCAGCATCATGAACTTGTCATTCGCTATGAACTTGTTGAGGGAGGATAAGTCCAGAATGACTCTGAGTTTGTCGGAGTCTTTCTTGGGGACACAAAACAATCTTCCTTGGAA
The DNA here is from genome assembly GCF_036898095.1 of Palaemon carinicauda. Taxonomy (NCBI): domain Eukaryota; kingdom Metazoa; phylum Arthropoda; class Malacostraca; order Decapoda; family Palaemonidae; genus Palaemon; species Palaemon carinicauda. The sequence continues at coordinate 36,167,870 of NC_090734.1, read as the reverse complement.
CCTGGTGGACTTTACCTTCCTTATCACCTTCTTGTTCAAGAGATCTAGGACATATTCTTCCAGAAGGGGGGTTGATTGTTGGAAGAAGTGCTTGAATGTTGGGGTGGTTGAGTCCAACTCCAGCCTAGACCTTTCTTGACGATGGTGTGTGCCCAGGGATCGAAGGTCCAACGATCCTGGAATTGGCGGAGTCTTCCTCCCACCGGAAGCACTTCATTGCTTCTGGTGTCCCGAGGGCTTGCTGCCTCGGCCGCTAGCTCCCTTTCCTCCTCTGCCTCTGGAGGGACGGCGAGACGCGTCTCTGCCTGCACCTCTGTTTGAGCCTCTACCTTTGGGACGAAAGGTAGTCGTCTGTTGCTCGAAAGCAGGGGTGAAGACCGGTGACTGTGACAACACCGGTTGGGTGACCAGTTGAAAGGTCTGTTGTGGCTGAGCTGCCACTTGGGAGGTAGCGGGTCCCGGAAACTGACGTCTTGGTTGACGTTGCTGGGGTTTCTGTTTCGAAGATTTCCTCTTAGGTTGAGGTCCGTCGTCCTGAGAGGATTTCCTCTTCTTTGACATGCCCCACTTGTGGAGAAGGTTCCTATTCTCCGTGGCGGCTTTGTCCGTGATCTCCTTCACAAGGTCAGAAGGAAAGAGGTGTTTGCCCCAGATGTTGGAGGAAATCAGCCTCCGGGGTTCGTGTTTCACAGTGGCACCTGCGAACACGAATTCACGACAGGCTCTCCGAGCCTTCATGAAGTGGTACATGTCCTTCACCAGGGTTGCCATGTGGGATTTGGCAAGTACCATGTAGTGGTCTGGTACTCTGGTGTCACAGGCCATAATGTCAAGTTGGACCTGGTGGGACATAGGTGCTGCGAGCCTCTCCTTCGTATCTTGTTCCCGACGAAGGAGGTGATCGTTAAGTTTCGGGAGGTCTTCATTAAACTGACGTCCGGCGACGTCAGGATCTAGCTTTCCCACGACGAAAGTATGCTGGATGTCCTTCCAGTGTCGAGCGTCAGGGGGAGTAACTATGGAGAAGGGTCTGCACTCCTCCAGTGCAGGGCAGGCTTTCCCCTCTTCCACAGCTTTAAGGCACGCAGCGAAGGCCTTTTCCATGAATGGAAGTACCGCATTTTCAGGTGCGACGTAGGTAGGGTGCTTCTTGCTCAGGGCCGGAAGCTTAGAGCAGGTAAAACCCCTACTCTTGAACGTGTTGGCTAGCATAGCCTGGGCCTTCGCGAGATCGAACACTATCTCTTCTTTCGGTTCGGTCTCTTCTTTAGAGGCAGGTTCAGAGCGAAGTCGGACGTAACAGTCCGGGTAGGCCTCAAAATTTGGGAAGAATTCCACATCTTCCAGGGGGACCGAGCCGATCTTGTCGCTGACAAAGATTCTGCCGGTCGCTATCACCATATGCTCAGCATGGGTTGGCATGAGAGCAAGCGGGGAGATCCTTAACCGAGATCATCTTCGGTTCTTTGGGTCCCATCATGGACCTGATGAACTCCTGATTCTCCTTTAACTTGTCGTCCATGACGGCTCTAATCAACCGGATCATTTCCTGAGTGGATGATGAGGGTTCCGGGGTCGTGGAGGTAGACGGGAGAGACACTTCCGTCGGTGTAGGAGTAGGGGCGGAGATGGAAGGAGGAGCGACCTCTTGCTCCGACTCGGCGTATTCCACCTGGTCTTCGTCATCTTCAGCTCCTTGAGCCATGAGGGTCTTCTCCGTACCCTCCGAGACATCCGACATGTGTTCGTCATCATCGGAATCTAGGCGGCAATCGTGCATGGACTGGGCCATGACTACATCAGGTTCCACCGTAATTTGGACAGTGGGGATCAAATCCTTGGGCACCACAGAATCAGGGGAGGCCTTTGGGAACAGAAGTGACCTCAATTCTTCAGTGGCCAGGTACGGTCCGGTGGCATTCTTCTGGAAGCCACGCACCCATTTGCGTAGCTTCTCTCGGGCAATGTCCCTGATCTCCGCTGAGGGAGAGTTATGGAAGCCATCAGCTATGTGAGCTTGGCAGACCGTACAGTTCAGCGGGTCCCAGAATTTCAAATCCCCTTTCTTGTTAGCACAAGGGGCGTGAGTCCTGCAAGCCGTATGCCCGTAGAAGTGCGGGCGTTTCACAGCGCAGAAGTCGAAGTCACACTTCATCTGCTCCTCCTGTGGAAGAAAGAGAAAATGAGTATGGGGGGAGTCATAAGAATGGCTCTTAATCTAAGTTAATATTAATCAATAATTTTAACTTAATGAAGGGTGTGATGCATAGAGATTGAAGTAGTAAAGAAAACATACTCCATGCATCCCGCCCGGCTGGCTACCGCAAGCTTTATCCTTGGATAATCCGAGATGGCCAAAGGCACAGGATAGTATTCCTTAGAAGTCCATAGGGCAATGGAATTCCATGGAAAATGCCAAGGATAAGTTTGGGACCGAGGCCACTCAGTCCCAAATTAGGGGGCTAACAGGTCCCTTAGGGTAACTGCTTCCGGCAACCAGCCGCGCTAAGATACACGCAGCATGCTGGAATTTTGAAGAATGCAAAGAGACAGCATGATTACTAATAGAACAGTACCAAGGCACTGATCTAATAGCGTAAACAGGCCATCTGTTTGCAGTGTAGGGCTATCAGTATTCATATGATAGCTAGTAGAAGGGGGTGCAAGTAGTCTTGACGCCTCCAGGGGGTTCCGGCAGACCTCCGGAACGCCGGAGGCCGCTCCAGCAGAGTTTCTGGCATTAGAACAGACAATATATAAGTCAAGAGTAATACCAGGGTGGCGGCCGCCGGCACAACGGCGGCACGCCGGCAGAGGAGCGGCGGCTCCGGCAGTCGGAGGATGCCGGATTGGTGACTGGGACAAGGATGGTTATAGCGGAACCAGGTTACCGCCAATGGATGCCGGCACTCCGGTGGCCGACCGGCAGGCGGACGGCGAAGCTAGGAGGAAGGAGGAGAGCCATCGGCAGGAAGTCGGCGGCGGTCGGCAGTCCCCCGGCACGCGGGGGGCTGGCAGCATGAGGGTAAGGGGAGAGTCACCAAGGTAGGAGGCGGGTATCGCCGACAGTGGAGGCGGCAAGGGACCGGCACCAGGATAGTGAGAGAGACAGAGGGAGGGATGTAAGAAGTCCAGTCATGGACTCCCAGACATCCCCCCATGAGAGGGTGTACCCATGATAGAGGCTGGCTCTATCCCCCAGAAGCAGGGGTCTCAGAGGACCGGGAGCTAGGGTAGCCCAAGGGAGGGCTAGGGGACACCCAAAGAGGGGGAGACCTCTACATACAGAACACATCCAGTGGCTAACCCCATAGGACACTATGAAGGGTATATGTACCAGAGCGGACTGCACATAGAAGCTCAAGGTAGCCCTATCACTCCACCCTAAGGAGGAGTTGTAGGACAGGGGACAGATGGGTATAGACTAACCTAAGTGTAGGCTAGGCTATACAAGAGATAGGTGGGGAGGGGAGAAGAGAAGAGTCTTCCATGGAAGGGGTTCTGTACCAGAGCGGCCACTAGGGAAAGGGAGGACACTCCCTAACCTAAGATAAGGCAGCCTGGCTGAAACGGTGCATGGGTACAGTTTCAGCAGGGGACAGAATAACCTTTCCAAAACCTAACCTAGAGCAGGGCTAAAAGCCCTGAACTAGGAAAGATAGAAGACATATCGCTATCGCAGGACAGTCATAGACTAGTCCTAGCCATAGAGGAAGGGCTAGCCGTTCCTCACTCTCGGACGCAACCCTAAGGGGGGTTCATTCCCTTAGGGAGGACTGAGAGGCGATAATATACTCCGTTAGGCGCTTGATCCCTTTACTTAGTTAGGGAATCAAGGCTAAACAGAGGGAATGCCAAGGGCAGGGGGATGAAGGAAGCATATAGGGGTCCTACAAGTAGGTTAGGTTAGGAAGGGACACTAACTAACCTATCCCCTATATGGTCCCTGAAGGCGAAAAACACTTGCATCTCAGTCGAAAGTATTGTAAAATAATGCCACTATCTTCATAACTTAGCCTAGGATCACTAATAAAATCATGCATGAACACTGATATATAGGCGCTCTGGCCTGGGGGCTATAGTAGCCTACTGCTATGAGGTCAATCGATGACCGATAAAAAGTGTCAAAACACGATATAAAAGTTCCTAGCTATGAAGACTAAATAAACTAATGTTATCGATTAGTAAATAAGGCCGGAAGCGTTGTTGTGGCTAACTAAATAAGGCATGCATAACAACAACGACGCCATAAAATGGCGGGTCCGGTAGAGGCACAGCTCTGCCACAAAACACCAAATATCTCGTAAAGTAATATTTACTTCACGGTCAGAGCTTAACTAAACAATACTGGAACCTTGTACTCAACTTTCCAGAAGAAGGCGAGGCCGAAGGTAGCGACATAACGTAGATGCAAAGCGATAAGTAAGGCACAGGGAAAATCCGTCTAAGTAGGGCGAGCTACTGAACAAAGGATGAAGACGGTCGTGACGTCATTTAAGCAATGGCGCCCGTTTGTTTACGTCTCGAGTACCAGAAGTAGCCACGGATGAGATTAGCTATGGAACGGCTCCCAGCTATTCTCAGCCCTTACACACCGAAGCATTAACTCTGTTCGGGGTGTAGATAGCTATGTGGCGCGTTAATACATGCGTCCCCTGTTGATATACGATGTCTTAAAAGGGAAACCTTTAGGATACTCGCTCCAGAAGTTAGAATTCTGTGATAACCTGTGGTTAAATTCTCTGGGAATATCTTAGTAGTTATTTACCCAAGGAAGCTACCAAAAAGGAACCTTCCATCAGGACGCCATGGCTTGAGCCCAAAAAAGCATATACACAAATATCGTAAATGTTGCGATTCGTTAGTAACCTGTATACCAAACTTGCTAGAATAACTTGTTGACGCAATGTACGTTGGATCTTCGGTAGTTTGCCAGTCCTTGGCGTTTGGTAATTGTCGGGGTGGGGGTTCTCGAGAAAAAAAAAAGACATTAATAGTAATATCAATAGTAATATAAAAGCGAGTGATAATGTTAATTATTATCATTATTTGAATCAGATATTAAGATGCAACTGTAGTTGGAAAACAAAGATCCTATAAGCCAAAAGAGGTCAAAAAGTAACGTTGGCTCTTGTGGAAAAATTGGCTGAGAAACAGGTAGTGTACTATGAGAAGTAATTATAGATATAGTTTATATATATATATACATATATATATATACATATATATATATATATATATATATATATATATATATATATATATATATATATATATATATATATATATATGTATATATATATATATATATATATATATATATATATATATATATATATATATATATATATATATATATATATATATATATATATATATATATATATATATATATATATATACATATATATATATATATATATATATATATATATATATATATATATATATATATATATATATATGTATATATATATATAAATGCTACTTAACGTTTAATTAATATTATAATTGTAACAGTCTTTGTATGTGAAAGATATTTAATCCTAAAAAGTGGGTCTGGACAGAAGATTGATTAACAGTTTTTCTAGTTACCCCGCATACTAACACTCATATTACTTCATAGAAAGACCTTACGTTATGGATTGCAAACAATTAGGAAGAATAACAGTCAAGTTACATTTCTTGCATAAAGTGAATAACAATAGTTTTGGAGAAGGAACATTTTTTTTTTATTGAGTATCAAATAATCAAAATTTGCTATCTTAAATATTCCTTCAGGACACATCATTCCTGACCCTTCTGTATACTTTCCTTCTGATTTAAACTGATCTCCAGAATAATATAAATTATTTTTTTCCGTATCTTCAAAGTTGAGTCAGTCACATACTTTGCTCAGTCCCATTAAGAAGTTATGGGTTTTAAAAAGTAGACAGTAATTGACGGATTTAGTAGGAATCTAGTAATCACTGTAGCAGCCTTGGTGTGAGGCTAAAAAGCAATACATTGAAACTATGAAATAACCTAGTATAATAAGTCAGCATTTTATAGATATTAAGCATAAAAGGAGATTGGTAATCGTAATGCATATAAAAGTATAAGACCCCATTCAATGTCAAAAGGCAAGCATTCATTTAAAGGGTAGTTCTTGAAGCTATAATGATTTTCAGAAATATTAAAATTTTCTACCAGGCAACGCAACGTTCAACGTTTCAAATATCTTGGAGTCAGTTGATACCATTGCTATGGATGTGCAAGTCCAGCTTGAAGAAAAATTCCTCTATTTGTTATTTAGTAGTGAAATCATTATAATATGTAATAGCAGATTTTGTGAAACATTTTCAGAAATAGATTAATCATAAATAAAGAGCTCTAACGATTATATATTCAGACTTCACTGGGATTATCCTCTCCAAGCCAACACACGTTTTATTATCATCATCTTAAATCAATTGCTGTTCAGCTACAACATCCTTTTATATAATAACCTTAGTAACTGTAGTAAGCTTAAATGAATAATCAACATTACTGTTGCTTTCATTGATAAAACTCAAAATTTTGCTCATTACAATCATTTTGAGGGGAAATTAGAATTTGGTATAATAGAGTGAATATCTGATCAAAACTATAGGCAACCGTACCATCACCCTCTTGATCGAATATATTAAATTAATTTCATATTGATTTGTCACGGCGCCACTGCCAACGATCATTTGAAATAGCCCTAAGAAGTCCTAAAGTAATCTCTATGTATACATTATGGAGACCAAAGCGTTATCCACATACTAAAACAAATATTGCAAAATCTATTATTGTTCATGGTAATACCTAATTTTCCCCCGATGAGATTTTGTACGGAATTTTATGTATATAGGACATGAAGCATCATTACAACTGTCACGAGTGAAACCCTGGAAATTTAAATCAATGTGAAATATTTTATTAAAAATATTGCAAAATCCGCAGTACAGAATTGAGACACTTAAATCCTTTCTATATCCCTTGTTTGTGGCACTCTAAGACTTTGCTTTCACGTAGGTGATCAAATAAATAGAATAATTACAAACATTGCAAATAACTAGTCACATGTTGAGAAGTTGTTGATGTTATGATTTAGAAATTAGAAAATTTTGCTTAGTTTCCTATGATTTTTTTATGATAATATAGTGAAACTAAAAAGGTAGCCCTGTTCTTGGCATGCATTAAATATTATATCATCCTTTTTACTCCAGATTTGTTCTAAGGCTGAAATAATCGTTGTCCGTAGCATGGATTACAATAGTTAAGGATTTTGTTTGCAAACTGCCAAAGAGTGTCCGCTTCTTCACAAAGGTTGCAATCAATAATCTCACATAAAATGTTATAAGAGTTCTATATAGTTAAAAATACTTTATTAATGATGAGATGGTGATGTTAAGAAGTCACTCTCCTCAACTTACTCTCACAAAAGTGGTCTGGAATAAGAATATTTTTTTTTCATGTATTTTATTTTTGTATTTAAGAAATGCAGAGCAAGCTCGTAAGGTGAGTTCCACGCACGTAAGATTAAATAATGTATGTAAGTTACATAACACTTTACACATTCATTCCGTTTTATATATAAAAATTGACATTATTTAAAATAATTAACATTTTATTTCAAGTAGATCTGTTACGAAGTCTTATGTTAACTTGTTTAGGTAAGCTGTAAAACACACACTAGGTATGAGCACAAGAGATTACGTCATTTTTATGTTTCTATGTGGTTAGAAAGTTCTTGAAAATTCTAGTGTTAGTTTTATAATTTTTTAATGTTACGAGAGGAAGATGGGGTATGTTAGTCGAAAAAGAGATGCCTCACAAGCAAGTTTAGTACCACTTCTTCAAATTACTACATTGGCAACATTACGCTACTAGAGACATACCACCACGCCACGCGAATGATTTGCTAGAAACTTCTACACGAATTAAGTCAATATATATAGGACTTAGCAATGGATGAGCAGCCGAAAGGATTCAGCCTATCCCTTTGAAAGAGCCAACGTTTGCCAGCCCTCTCTTCTCTGAAGCATGTAAGTGTTTTCTTTTCAAACATAAATAAGTTATTTTATCTCCTACGTATAACGTGTATAGTGTTGTTCAAACGTTTGCGATATCATTTGGATGATAATTCCGATACAGTATGTCAAAGTACATTTTATAACTGGAAATTTCTTAACTGGGCCTGTGAGATTTAGGTTAAACGGTGAAGTGCATTGAAAATTTTCCTTAAATGTTTTGTAACTTTTTGTGAACTAGAAGACGCAAGTATAACAGTTACATATATGAATTTTTCACTAGTGTTTATTCATTGGAGTGTTTAAGTGTTAACTCTTCTCATTTGTTGTCAAAATTATATAATTTTTAAAACCAATATCCAGTTAAAGAAGTGATTATAAATCTTTTTATTATTAAGGCCTCTTTTATTGTCTTAGTCTAAGGTTTAGTTCAGGTTAAAATTTCGAGTCATTCATTTTGGGTGGTAAATCTTTTGAAATATTATTGTAACTTTTTATAGTATATACTTAATTTTGTAGAGTGTATTATTTCAATCACATGACTAAGAACCGAAGTAAAAGGCTGGTTGGGAATAGTTCAAGTAAAGTATTCACCAACTTTCGTTTTGACTGTAAAGTGAAGAGACCTATGGATATTTAGGAGTCATATACATTGCAGTCTATGAGTTGCGTAATATTCTAAGAGTGTAAAAGATTCATATAATGTAAAAAAGGTGGGTTTTGGTGCTCAGGAATATACTTAACTAGCTATCTGTAATATATATTTTTCTGGTATACAGACCTAGGGATAGAGTGAATCTGCTTTGAATATCAGTGATAACAGGTCCCTGTTTTCATTAAAGGTTTGACCACTTCAGTGTTCATAGGATTCTATCTACTGTTAGGATATGATTTTGGAGAGGTATAATTTTTGGTAAAGTACAAGATGGCGAAGTTAGATATAAAAGAGTTTTAGGAAACGCAGTTGTTCAGGAATTGTCGGAAGCTAATTCAAATAAAGTTCAGTAGCTCTCTATTTTAATGGCATGAGGTGGCCACGCAACAAGTGGAATGTTTAAAGCATAAATCCAGTGTTTAGCCTTAGAAACGTTGATAAACTCAGGAAAGTTGTCGAAGAAGATATTGTAGCAGCTCGCGAACTATTGGAGAAGGCTGACTCAGAAGAAAAATAGAGTGAAGATGCAACACAAGCGAGGAAATTGAAACTCTTAAATGCTCATGCAAGGTCGATAACTCAGACAGAAATGACCACTATTATGCACGATCCCATGATTATTGTGACGAATGCCCAGAGGTTAATTACCAATTTCACAGAAAAAGCTCCCGTCGAATTCTTCGATAATTTTGAAACAGTGGCGTTGATGATGGAATGCCCAGAAGATAAATTGCCTGTATTATTGCAGAATGTTCTTATTGGAAAAGGATGCAGTGTGTATTTTGCCTTGCTTCAAGACCAGAAGAAGGAGTATCATGAAGTGAAAGGGGTGTGCTACAAGTGTATCAGATGACCCCTGAATATTATAATGAAAGATTCAAAAGTTTGCGGAAGGACAAGGAAATGACTTTCATGGACTACACTTATAAGGTACGACTATGTTTCAAAAGATGGATAGAACCTGCTGAAGTGAGAGAGATGGCTGATTTGTAAGAACTAGTATAGCTGGAACAATATTTATGAGGAATTCCTGAACTTATTCAAACGTACTTGAGATAGTAAGAGGTGAAGAAACTTGATAAAGCCGTTTCACTGAGTGAAGATTATATTTATCAGTCATAAACCCTCCTCAGGTATGATGTTTCACCCATCATTCTGACCAAGTGACAAGTATTCATTGAACCATGGAAACCAATTAAGTAACAACTATGGGTGCAGGTTCAATAGTTACCCAAAAAAAAAAAATCGCCGAATTGTCCTCCTTCAGGGCTTGTGAAAGACGTGCAGAAGATGAATTTTGTCTGGTTTACAGTAAGTGTGGGAAGAAAGGCTGAATCAGTAAGGAATGTTGGTTTAACCAACCGAAAGCAGTCTCCCAAGTGGTTAAGGAAAATTCAACTTCTCAGAATGCGATCATAAAAAAAAAGAAACGGGAAAGGACGGCGAGGGAAATAAACCAGCTAACGTTTACATAACGAAGAAGACAACCCCAAATAGTGCGGATGCCTTTAAACTGTATATTTATGAAGGTATGTTAGCCACTCTACATGGGAGTGAGCAGATTCTGGTCAAGATATTGAGCAGCAATGGTTCTAACCATGGTGTTGCGACACGTGTACACCTGTTGGTGGAATAGTCTCTCACAGAAGATTCAGTTATTGTGAAGGGAATAGGAGGAGAGGAAGTTACTCCTATTTCTTAATTGAAACTTTCATGCGAGTTGGCGACAGGTCATTTTGATTTTCCAATAAAGGATTCATTGGCAGTCAAAGGAGTAGATGTCCTGATGGGTAATGAGGTTAGTGAAGTGCTGTTTTTGCCTAGTCCCATCATAACGGAGAAACCATAGTAGTATAATCCTACGACTGAACTCGAAAAGGACTACCAGTATCTGTTTCCTGGTTGCGTGACGACTAGGAGTATGACAAAGAAAATAGTTTGCAGAAGAACACAGAGAAACCGAAGGAGCGATGAACTATGAGGTTTTGTATATAGAAGAAGATTCCCTTGATATCATATAAAAGAGCCTGAGATGGGATGAACGACAGACAAATAAACAGAAGGACAAGGAAGCAATGAATTTGTAAGAAATAGGAAACTCATCATTAGAAGTAGGAGAGGTGAGTAGGAAAAGGCTAATAGGACTGCAACGGAAGGATGTGATGTTAACAGAGTTATTGTACCCTGTGGTGGATGAGACGGAGGTGCAGCGGTATCCCACCTGTTATTATCTTAAGGAGGGATTGCTTATGAGAAATCCTTGATCCGCCGATATCCCTGGGAAAGCCTAATTTGAGACGTACCATCAGATATTGATTCTCACATCATTGAGAAGACAGGAGACCTCGGTAGCACATGAGACTGGAAACATGGGAATAAGAAAGACTGTGAAGAAGATTATGAGACACTTTTTCTGGCACAGCATGTATAAGGATATGAGACTGTTGTGCCGTGCCTATCTCGTACTGGAAAGCCTAACGAGTACATTAAGAAAGCTCCCTTACACCCGATTGAAGTGCGAGGGGAACCCTTCAACGAGGCAATGATCGACATTTTGAGACCGACACCGAGAACGAAGATATATGTTAACCTTGATGTGTCCAGTGACAAGATACCAAGAAGCCATACCTGTTAAGAACATCAGTGCCAAAGTAATCACCGAGAAGTTCCTAGACTGTTTTACTAAGTTTGGTATTCCAGAAATCGTTCAGTGACCAAGGAACAAATTTCGCTTGAAAATTGTTCCAGGACATGATGAAACTATTGGATGTGAGATGACAACTGTCTACTGCCTATCACCCGGAAACCCAATGTGTATTGGAGAGATTTCATTAACCCCTAAAAAGTATGCTAAGGAAGTACTGCAATGAAACAGGAAATGAATGGGACATAAGACTACCGTTGATGTTATTTGACGTAGGCAAAGCTTATTAAGAAAGCATGGGATGTTGCTCAAAGGAAATGGTGTTTGGGGGAGAAGTAAGAGGACCGATTAATATGTTGGCAGAAAAATGGAAAGATGGAGATGGAAGGGATGCAGAATATGTCCAGAATTTGAGGAAAAGGATTGTTGAGATGAGAGTTTCCCCTGGAAAACCTTAAAACAAGTAAAGTGAAAATTAAGAAAATGTTTAAAATGATAATTAAGGTCATACAGTTTGTGGTGGGATAACATGTATTGGTTTTCTGACAGATAAGGATATTCCATCTCACCAACAAGTTCAAGGACCATTTCGGATTTTGGAAAAGATCAGTGACCTGACCTACGTTATCGAAACCCATGGAAAAGACAAAAGAAGCTACACGTTAACTTATTGAAACCATTACATAAACGATAGAGAGACTGAAGCTTCACAGGTGTGTACGGTGCAACCCATTCCATCCACACCAGATGACAATAGATATGAGGTAGCGGCAGTAAGGAAAAGAGATAATTCGTCCATCATTCAAACTTGGAAGAGAAATCAACACACTTTCACAAGGAGCAGTAAAAAGAATTCAGCTGATTGATTAAAAGTTTCCCTAAAATTATCTTGGATGTTCCAAAACGAACCATCTTGATGAAGCAAGGTTTGTCTCCAAGATCGACTTGTTAAAGGGCTATTATCAAATTCCTTTGGATGACAACACAAAATTATTATCCACTTTTATTACCGTTTTTGGGTTATATCAATACACAGTCATGCCATTTGGTCTAATGGACACACCTGCTACCCTTTAACGAATGATGGATACCCTTCTAGGATAAATTGATGGAGTATATGCACATATCGACGATATTGTGATATATTCATAAACTTTGGAAGAACATCTCCTAGAGCTGGAGAATGTATTTCGAAAGCTACAAGGAGCACTCCTGACGATTAACCTGTAGAAGAGCGAATTTGGAAAAGCATCAATTCGGTAATATGAATTTGAAGTCAGATGGGGACAAATTGACTCAGTAGCCACTAGCATCGAAGGAATAAGGAAAATTTCACCCCCCACAATAAGAAAGCAATTACAACGGTTTTTAAGGATGGCAGGATTCTACAGACGTTTTTGTTCGAACTTTTCGGCTGTATTCGCTCCCTTGACTGATTTGACTAGCCCCAAGGAAAAATTTGTAGGGACCAGCGAGGGCCAGGAATTATTCGACAGAATAAAGGCCATATTAAATTCGAAACCAATACTGCAAGCACTAGATTTCAAAAGGAAATTCCTTATCCAACCGGATGCATCGGACAATGGGATAGGAGCTTTCCTATTACAAGAAGGCAGGGAAGGAATTCTTCACACTGTTTGCTTTATGTTGAAGAAGCATCAACAAGCCGACTCGACAGTTGAAAAGGAACTACTGTCGCTAATCACAGCGATAAGAAAGTTTTAAGTTTATGTGAATAGACCACAAAAGGAAGGAAAGACCACAGAAGGAAGGAAAGACCACAGAAGGAAGGAATTATAGTTTACTCGATCCACAGCCCTTTAACTTTGGCTAATAAAATGAAGAATAATAATCAGGGTTAACTTGTTGGTCATTATGTTTGCAACTATATTGTTTTAATGAAAAGCATATATCATGTAAAGATGAAATGGTTGCAGATTATTTTTCTTTGCCTGAATTGGTGGATTCTGGAACTGAATAAATCATCATTTTGGGGGAGCTATCTTACGAAGCTGGTCTAGCATGAAAGTAAATATTGTATTCATGTATTGTATTTGTGTATTTAAGAAATGTATACCCAACTCGTAAGGTGAGTTCTACTCACTTAGGATTAAGTAATATAAGATAATTACATAACACTTTACTTATTCATTCAGTTGTATTATCATTCAGTTTCTGATATGTAAATTTACGTTATTTCTAAAAATTACCTTTTTATTTCACATAGTTTTGTTAGGAAGTCTTATGTAAACTCGTTTAGGTATGCTGTATGACACACACGAGGCATGAACAGGAGGGATTACTTAATTTTCATGTTTCCATGTGGTTAGAAAGATCTTGAAGATACTAGAGTTAGTTTTATCTTTAGTTACGAGAGGAAGGTGGACGAAGTTAGTTGAAAGAGAGTTTCCTCGCAATTAAGGATAGTACCCTATTTTCCAATTACTAGATTGGCAACCTCACGCCGCTAGAGCTATGCCCCCACGCCACAAGAATGATTTGCTAGAAATTTCTTGATGAATTAAGTCAATATATATAGGACCTAGCAATGCATAAGCAGCAGAAGAGATTCAGCCTATCCTTTTGAAATAGCCAACGGTCGCCATCCCTCTCTCCTCTCAAATGTATAAAGAGTTATTTTCTTAAACATAAATAAGTTATTTCTATACAATGTATAACATACATAGTGTTGTTCAAACGTTGACGATATTATTTAGATGTTAATTCAAGTGTAGTGCGTTGATGTAAGTACATTTTATAACTGGAAATTTTGTAACTGGCCCTTGGAGATTTAAGTTAAACAATTGAGTGGATTAAAAATTTTGCTTAATCGTTATGTAACCTTGTGTGAACCAAAAGACGTAAGTGTAACAATTACATATTTGTAAATTTTATTAGTGTTTATTCATTAGTGTTAAAGTGTTAACTCTTCCCATTAATTGTCCAATTTAGATACCTTTATAAATATATTTTCAGTGAAACAAGTCATTGTATATTTTTTTAAGTGTCTTTTTGCCTTAGTTATAGGTTTATATCAAGTTTAAAGTTTAGGTGATTTATTTTTTGTGTTAATTGTCTTGAGTTATGTTTGTAACCTTTTACAAAATTTATTTATTTATCAAAGTTTGTATTATTTCGATATCAAATATTTTTCTAGTACCTCTCTTGACTCCATGACTATGAACCGAAGTATTCACCTAGTTTTGTTTTGTCTGTGAAATAAAGACACCTTTGGAAGTTCAGTGCTCATATATATTGTCGTCTGGGAGTTGCGTAATATTCTCGGAGTTCATGTATTTTCCAGGTGTAAAATTTTTATGTAATATAACAGTGATAGGTTTTAGAGCTCAGAAATTTACATAATTTGCTTGCCGTAACACTGCTTAAAATCATAATTTTAGTTTTTTAAGGTTCAGCATCATTGCCTGTAATTTCAACCATACAACAACCTTAACTATATTCTTATCAAGGTTTAAAGGACATAAGAACCACATAATCCCAACTCTTTGAGTTTGAAAGCAAGGGCCCCCTGAATAATATGGTCAAAGCCAGAACAAAAATTAAGAACAATTATACGAACATCCTCACCATAATATAGATATTTCTCTTCAACATTCTGAGGCCATCACCTGCTCCAAGGCCTTTTCAAAAATTCAAAATGCAGAATAGGAAACAGATAATTAACTTCAGCATACTTATGGAGATGTTTAGGCAAAAGATATTAAAAAGGTTCAGATAGTATGGGATTCATAAAATTTGGGCAGTGATCTCTTGAGATAAACCTGCCATAAACTCATTCATCAATTTTCAAACAGCAGCCAAAAGAACTCCACCTTACTAACATAAAATGAATAACATAACCTAGCAGCCAAAAAATCAGCAGTATTTCCTAAAAAAGGAATCATAAAATTTTGGTCTATACCATCATAGGCATCGAGGTTTATCTTGTGTTTTTATTTCCTTAGACCGAAAAAAATAAACTAGCTACATTAGCCCCAGGTCTTACTTTCAAAAAACATCAGCCAAAAGATATGCTTTCTCTTTTGGACAGTGACTGAGTTAGTCATTTGTTTCAAATAGAGAAGGAGCTTTTTGTAGACTACACCTTAGAGATCATATGGAAGTTTAACACACCACCTACGTTTCACGTTTGTACCAGGAAGTGTTTCTTTTATGGTTAAATTGTATTCGCTTACAATTGAAGCAAACTCTTTGAGCAACAGTTCTTAGTCGAGTATAGTTATTCGAAGTCAAATCTCACCATTAACCCTTTCAAGATGAAAAGCTTTGTTTCCCCCAAAATAAGCCTGTTTACAATCACCATTGAATCAGGGTTCGTCTATCATGTTTACCAGAATCTTATTCAAGAAAAACACTAGCCTAGTATTTTTATATACTTTAGACAATCCCAATTGCATTACACCTCTCACAATATCCACTAAGCTTAACATTTTATATCTCCTATAGGCTGTGCGAGTTTTTGTTTCTAATGAAGTTGAGAAGTGATTAAACTTCAAAAACATGAGAACAAACCTAATATAATATAACTCCATAGAAGTCACTGTATACTAGGTTCAAAGAGTTACCAAACAAATGAGTAGCCTCATTTATGATATGCCCAAAAGCCTGGTTCAAAGTGAAAGGTAAAAAATCTAATGCTATCTTAATTACGTTCATACATGTTTTCCCTGCTTGACCCACAATCATACCTCTTATGGCTCTAACAAGTACTTTATCTCTCGCTATCAGCCCTTGCAACCAAGTATGCACGTTTGCTACACCTGAAATTCGGGAATCTATAGATATTAGCGGTTACAATAGGGGACCAAGGACGACAGTTCTTTTTTTTTTTTTTCTTTCTTAAATGACTTCTAACAAAATATTATTCCTAGGAACTTTGTAATTTATCAATAAGAAATTTGAAAACCCTCTTACTCAGTCTACAGATTTTCTTATTCTGTATATGTACACCCACCAACAAAACCAGTGTCGCCTTGCTAGACCTGACTTGGAGAGATCGTGCCCTTCTTGCCCTGAAAGGTTGCCGACGTTAAACAAGCGAGACATCGTTCAGATGGTTTGAATGTGAGGAGGTGGAAAATTACTGATATCACTCAAAGAAATGCGGTGATGAATGAAATAGATATGAAAAGAGAGAGAACTTTTTTATTCTTTTAGGAGATGTAACCTAATATTATTTCGGAACTAATTCATCAAGAGATTTTATTATAACTTTTTATTAAAATTTTCCTATCCTATTTCTATATAAAATTTTTTTGAATAATATTGGAACTGACTATTCATATTAGTATTCATAACACGGAAATATCCTTCGTTTGCATTTTCTTAAGCAGATCCTCCCCCGACTCTCTCTCTCTCTCTCTCTCTCTCTCTCTCTCTCTCTCTCTCTCCACACAAGCATACATACACAGTGTACGTATTATATGTAGGCGCTAATAATGCATCGTTTCAAATAACACCTATTGGGTCACCAATCATTAATAAGTGGCCTTTGTTAAAAATTTCGAAGGTGATGAAGTTTAAAGGTTTAGTTGTTGATTTCAGTGTTTTCCTTCGATTTCGAGCATGAGCCACGTAATTCGGTGTGGTTAAGGCCAGCTTTGGTCACGGGGTACTTGGCTCCAGCCATCTCAGAGAAAATAGTATTATTTGCTATATCAATTATATTAGTTTAAGGTTGGAGTTTTAAAATGCACCATCAACTAACATAATTTATATCGTTTCAGAAGAAATTGGTGAAAATGAAATGTGAAATGACAAGCAAGGAAAGTGTTCATTGGTGCATTATTATAGTGATATATAGGATATAGGGTTTAAAAGATCATACTATCAACACACTGTTTACTCATATCATCTGATTCAGCGTCAATAACCTTAGATATCAGGATGACAGAGAACTCCTAATAAATCACCTGAATCAAATTATCTGGGCAAGTCACTCAATTCCAAGTGAACCTCTTTCCCTGGTGACGATTGTTCAATGCCCAAGACAAAACGAAATATTTCCTTAGCATTAACTTTTCGCATTATTACGACTTTATTTGTCATTTCATGACCTGGTGTCCAGCACCTTATAGGTGTTCCCGCGGTAAGATCTTCAAGAAACCCATTACTCTCGATATGTGCTCAATCAGTCTTATGTATATTTACTTCATTATCTAGAGTTTTGAAATAATTGTAAACACCTGGAAAGCAAAATGTATGAAATATTGTCATCTTAGTATTTGGTTTTTCCTTTAGTAAAAATCTTCTACGAAAAGGATCTCATCATGATTTTGAAGCCTTTAAACCTCAAACATGTGGGGATGGTGGTATAAGGATGTAACCATTTGGGGGTTAAATATGATGGTGGAGAGGTGGCAATTGAGTGATCTTAATACATGGTTTGACGAGGTTTTTTTTTTGACCATTTATTAAGAAATGATGATGATAATACCCATATTGATAGCATTTAATATCAATTATTCAAACTCGCTATGAAAACAGGCATTCTAACATTGTTTTTAGGTGGTCACTGAACATCTTTGGAACATGGAACCTTCACCCAAAAGAAATGCAAATCTAACACCAGCTCGCAAAGTAGTTAGCGGTCTTGTGTGATCTTTGGGCACATCCAAATAACATAAATTACTGGCTACATGTAATATATATATATATATATATATATATATATATATATATATATATATATATATATATATATATATATATATATATATATATATATATATGTATATATGTATATATGTATATATGTATATATGTGTATATGTGTGTGTATATATATATATA
>NC_090734.1:36129722-36139722 GCF_036898095.1 Palaemon carinicauda | reverse complement strand
TTTTCAAAGAAAAAGACCGAACTCCTCTCTAGATAAAATGTGCAAAAAAAAAAAAAAAAAAAAAAAAAAAAAAAAAAAAAAAAAAAAGGAAGAGAGCAACAGGTTGTGGTAATAGTAGTGATCGAAGTTGTCGACGTTTAAGTCGGCAAAGTCAACTTCACTAAAGTCGTCATTGAAGTTGTCTTCATTGTAGCGTTATGAAAAATCACATAGTTCTGACCAAGGTATATAGAGTGACCAGGTAGAGTCATTTGTGGGGGATAGCAGCTTATCCCCCCAAGAACCGCGTCACCTGGAGGTCATGTCAGGGCGAGAAGTCATCCAGCTACCGTTTCATTCAAGTGTCGATCACAGGTCACTCCAGTCATCTCTGCAGTGATTTAGTTCGACAATCTTCGAATAAAACCATAGTTTTGATTATTTATATAATCTAGATTATAATTTAAATAATGCCAAACAACCGCCGTATTTGGTTGTTATTCAAATAATAGAAAAAAAAAGGAGGTATCCTTTTTCCGATTCCCTCGTGATGAGGAAACAAGAAGGAAATGGGTTCATCGTTGTAAGAGAAAGGACAACTTTAACCCTACTACTCATCGCATATGCAGTAAACATTTTGAAGAAAATGCACATAAGATAGACCTGCAACAGGAACTTCTTGGATCACGAGCCCCAGCAATGAAATACAGACTTCTGAAGAGCAATGCAATCCCAACACTTCACATGCCTCATTCACAAGGTTGGTAATCTTTCTTTTTCAATTTTCCAGTATTACTTGAAAAACCTATTTACTTTTTTTTTAATTAGTCACACTATTTACACTCATAACAGCTGTTATCTGTGCTTATATATGGGGCTTTGTGTGTACATATATAGTAAATAAAAAGAGACTGTAAAGGGAAAACTTGGCATATTTCATTCCTCAGTCACGATCATATTAATACAAAGTCTTATGACAACTGATGCATATTTATATATATATATATATATATATATATATATATATATATATATATATATATATATATATATATATATATATATATATATATATATATATATGTGTGTGTGTGTGTGTGTGTGTGTGTGTGTGTGTGTGTGTGTAAGAGAAAGAGAGATATTAAAATGTTTTTCTTTCTACATTTCAGATGATAGTGTATCTGGTACATCTCGAATGAAAAGGATAAAAGAGAAAAATCGGAAACGCTTAATTGCAGAAATGTTATCAGGTTGTGAAAATGAGCTTGATGATTACAACATTGTTTCCTGTGGAGAAGACTATCCTCAAAGTGAAGAAAGGGTTCATACAGCAACACTAGAAGAGTTGCATAGTCAATTGAACAGCGTTACTCAAGAAAGAAATTATCTCCTTACAAAGAAAGAGCAGTGGGATAAAGAAAGGTTACGTTTGTTGGAGGATTTAGAGATTATGAGAAATGAAGCATCATGTTGCAGAGCGTTTTTAGAAAAAAAAATTTCTCCTTCACAGGTGCAAAACATTATGAGTGGAAGAAATGTGAAACGTTGGGCAGATGGTGACATTAGTCGTGCAATAACATTGAAAAATTGGAGTCCTAAAGGTTATCGGTACTTACGTGATCAGTGCAAGATTCCTCTTCCCTCAGAAAGTACCCTAAGGCATTGGGTATCAAAAATCATTGTTGACCCGGGGATCTTGCACACAGTTTTTGAAATACTAAATGAAAAGGGCAAGGAAATGAAAGAATATAGTCGTTTATGTATAATTTCCTTTGATGAGTGTAGTGTTTCTCAAATCTGGTGTTATGACCAAGGATCAAAGACACTTTATGATCCTAAATCTCGTGTACAGTACATTATGATCAGAGGAATAACAGAATCTTGGAAACAACTAATATATTATAATTTTGATACCAAGGTTACCAAGGAACTGTTATTTGATGTAATTACAAAAGTGGAGTCTGTCGGTTTTCCTGTTGTGGTTATGGTGTGTGACATGGGTCCTACTAATATCAGTTTATGGAACAGTCTCAATATAGGAACAGAAAATCCTTCATTTGAGAACCCCTCTGTACCCGAAAGAGAAATTCATGTCTTCACCGATGCTCCTCATTTAATAAAGTTAGTGAGAAAAAATTCTCTTGATTCAGGTTTTGAATTACAAAATAGAAATTTTGTTTTAAGTGGATGTGTTAGGGAAATTGTCAACCGAAGTAAAAGTGATTTGAAACCCACATATCGTTTAACAGAGAAACACATAAATGTAACAGGTACACAACGTATGAATGTGAGGAAAGCAGTGCAGCTTCTTTCGGAAACAACATCTAAAGCTTTAGATTTTTATGGAAGTCAGGGACTTTTGAAGAGCATGTACTGGGAAAATACAAGGAACTTTATAAAGCTTGCCGACTCCTGGTTTGATGTGTTCAATTCAAGGGTACCTTATGACAGAAAAAAATCTAGACATGCATATGGGATGCAACTGTCGGAACAGAATAAAATCCTTGACAATATGAAGTGTACAGCTGAAAATATGCAAGTTTTGAAAAGTAATAAATTCTACCAGTTCCAAAAGGGACTTATTGTGTCATGTAAATCCTTGCCAAGGTTGCATGATATGTTGAAAAGTAAATATGATGTATCATACATAATTACCTCCAGACTTAACCAAGATGGACTTGAAAACATGTTTGGCTGTCTTAGACAAATGGGTGCAACTTATGATCATCCTACGCCAGTTGAAGTCAAACACAGAATTAGGTCATATTTACTTGGCAAAGGAAACTCTATAACTGGAAAAAATTGTAACTCGATGAAGGAGTGCGATTCTTCAAATATGTCGGAAGGTATGTTCAGTCAAGAGAAAAGTTGTGAAAATACTGATTCAAATGAAACTGATCTTGAAAGAGAGCTTATGATTTCTGCAATGGTGTTTGCCTCTACTGAAGATGAGAAGATGCCAGAAGAAGATTCAGAAAACTTTGAAAATGAATTTTATGAAAGAACTTTAGAGAATGTTGCAGACGAAGAGGGCCTTCGATATGTTGGAGGTTATGTGGCATCTAAATTTCCAGATTATCAGTTCTTAGGATGTAAACTTAAAAAAGTGAAAGGTACCTGGATTATTGCAGTAGAGCGACATGATGATAAATTAACGGAACCAAGTGCTGATTTTTTTGAAAAATTAAAGGTAATTGAAAAATTTTTTAAAACATACAATGGAGAAAATACACTGAGGCCAGGCAATGGAGTATTATACGACTTGGCACGCCATATTGAAAATTGTGTATCCTTGCCTTTTAAAGTAATAATGTTTTTTGTTAGATGTCGGATGTTTTTTAGGATGAGAGTTCTGAATGCCCAAATTATATCAAGTAGGCAAAAAAAGAAAAAGATTCATAAATTAACTAAATAATGCCATATATTTATTTTTTTTACTTTTACTAAATATTTCTCATTTCTATTATGAAGCCAGATACTATTATGTGTTATCTATGTATATTTATGTTAGTTTATCAAATAATGTATTGTAAAATTTTAAATAAGTCTTTATAAATAAATACCAGGTCAAATGTTAATTGAATATTTTTCAAGTCCTATCAAGCATATTAATTTAGGGTTTCTATTATATATTAGAGATCCAAGATTACCAATCCATGATTTTGTATGTGCATTACAGTGACCTATATGAATTCAAAAGAACACCAAAGGTATAAAAGATAACAGAGGGAAAAGGACATCACACACACTTACAGACAGGCCTAATCCCTTCGACCCATGGTACTTAAGTTCAGTTGTTCCCAGGGTTGTACTTGCCTTGACCGCTCCCACCCTGACCTCCAGGAGCGTCACGGAAATACCCCACAACTACCCCCGCGACTAAAGTGACTGTACCTCTCCCCCTTATTCTATATACCTTGGTTCTGACAATCATCGTAACCAGCTACCGAAAAGAGCGATTAAAAGTAAATGATATTTTTTAACATAAGGTGAAAGTACAGATGTTACTAACAATTCTGAATTACTTACATCCATGAGATCGGAATCATTATGGTATAATTAGAGGAGATTTTTCCTTTTGCTAGTCATAGTCAACACATACTACACATGAAAATATTATTATTTGTTTGAATGATTATATAATTATTAGTGGAATTTGATGGTGAAAATTTTTAGGAGTAGGTACTGAGTGAAATTTTACAGCATTAAAGGAACCAGCAGGCCCCCCCACCCCCACACTCTCCTTGCATCCATTCGATGGCAGCCTGCCTAGTTACCCAGTCTTTACTATTGAACTTCCACATCCCATACCAGTTTTCTTTTAACAAGAAAACTTAGAAAAGATGTTTTCGGAATGTTACAAAGGTAGAGGCTTAACCTTCAAGTCCCCACTTACATTCCCGGACAGCAATAAAATTAGCCTTTCTTTCATGGGCTTTTCCACAAACTAGACCCTTTCTTCCTGGTGATATGTAGAGAATAATTCTGGACTCCGGCAATATCATGAAAGTAAAAAAGGAGTATTTAAATATCAGAGCTATAATTCATAATATCAAATCGACTCATCGCTGCAAATATAGAGAATCATGAAAAAAAAAAATAAAAAA
This sequence comes from Palaemon carinicauda, assembly GCF_036898095.1. Lineage (NCBI taxonomy): Eukaryota > Metazoa > Arthropoda > Malacostraca > Decapoda > Palaemonidae > Palaemon > Palaemon carinicauda. The sequence continues at coordinate 36,135,136 of NC_090734.1, read as the reverse complement.
AATAAGGAAGTTGAATACGATTTTAGATGAACAGGAAAATTGTAGACGTGTTTAGATGAAACAGTAAAAGTAGTGAATTACATAAAAGGTTATCCTTTAAATTAACGTAGTTTTGGTGCTTTTTGTGAAGTGATAAGCTGTGCTAGAAGCAAATGCTCTTACATTCTCAAGTGAAGTGGATGCCTTATGGTAAAGTACTTATCCGTATATTTGAGTTACGAGAAAATATACATCTACATCTTCAGGAGAGATCATTCAATGGTAAATAGCTGTTTAATGAGTTTTTCTAGCTAGCTCGTGTGGCATGAATGTCAGACATATATATCTGAATGATTTAAATTCAAGTCGAGATCATAGAGAAAAAAAATAGTTGTGGTCTGATTGCTTGTAGATTAGTGTGTTTGAAGCCTTTACAACACTTCATGACTTCTTGGAAATTCAGAATAAGATATCAAAGATGATAAAGTAGCCCTCTTTTAGCATTTTCTAAGTTTACAAGCCAGTTTCTCATATTGTAATATTCCTCATGATGTTACTAAATATATTAGGTATCCATTTCATGCATATGTTAAAGGTATGAAAGAAATGACAGAGGTAGAACCCAGAACTGGTAAGTAAACCCTTGAGCTATTAAATGTCTTTTTCGACTAGAATTTGTTTTTACATAAAAGCAAAATACAGAGTAGGATAATCTCTTTTTGTCATTGAACCTGGAATCGATAATTTACTAGCAACAAAAACCGTAACATCTACCCTAATGAAATAGAGATAAGGGTTTTTTTTTCTGTTCCGTATTTTTCCTTTCTAACCTAATTCGGTAACTTTCCTACTAAAGATTCTACTAAGAAAAGATAGTTGCTAAGCTGATAAATTCAGCGTGTGGATATAATAGTTTCTAATATCCTGGGGTGTAGTGTGAAAATTCATTCAAATAAAACGGGTTCTTGGTAATGAAAATTGGACTCTAAAGCACTGGTGATTAATCAGTATATTGGAACCTGTGTAATCATAATACTATGATTTAACCATTGCTTTAGTATGTGTCGAGGAGAAAAAAAACAACAAAGAAATGCATTCATTGATATTGTATACGATAAAAAAATACACGTATCAATAATGCATTTGTCTTAGTATTAGATTAAATCTCTTGAAAATATGATAATTGCATTAGTCTAAAATGCTTAAAATCATTTCGTATATATGAATTGTAATAGCATTCATATTCAATATTATCGTCATTAACTTCTTGTTGGGTAATTGCTCTGTCATATAAATGTCAGTAACGTAAAAGAACTGTGAATTAAAAATGTTCTAGAAGGACTACTTGGAGTTTAGAGTGGAAGTGACGTCATTTGAACTGAGTCTCAATTTCATAATTATTTTCCATATTAGTTAATGGGGTTTTCTTTTATAAACTGTAAAATTTTATTACAAGAATCCTTTACGGTAAGTATTTTTGGGCCAGGTTTTATGAAATATCAAATGACGTATTTATATAATTCAAACCAAAACATAGGTATAAATACGCTAAGAGGTAGGAAAATAGACACATATCTTGGCAAACTTTGAAGAAAGATATATCTTGGTAACACCTCATGGAAGACACATTGCTTAGTCTACTGAATAAGCTACACGTCTACAAAAGAAAAGTTTACTCCTAGTTCCTGACAGTTCCTTGTTCTTTTATTTTCTCTGTCTCGATAATTAACTAAATGGGTTAATAGTGTACCAACCGTGTGTCACAAAATTGAACAAAATTCCTTTTGTCTATATAATGCTTGTATCTTCGCTCTTCCCTCCCACTAAAACGAACATGAAAATTCATGTCTGCTTTTTGAGCATGAAAATTCTTGTTGCCTTGAGATTTTGTATATAAGGGAGTGTGTTCTTTAATAAACAACTCAGTTGATTGCATCCTGCCTTTGAGTCATAACCTCTCTCTCGGCACCGTCACATTGGTGACCGCGGAAGTCGACTCGCTCCCACTGCCTTCCAAACCCCACCTCCCTTGCCCCTACATCGTTGGTACTATGACGGACTCTACTACAGCAGTTGGCGCTGCGGCCGCCCCATTGAAACTATCACCGTTCGCCAGCGGAGAGGTGTTTGCTTGGTTTCAGTGCGCAGAAGTCCAGTTTCGTATCAACGGCGTGACTCGCTCAACCACCAAAGCGGATTATGTTCTCGCGGCGATACCCGAGGACACCTTCCCGGAAATATCCGACTGGCTTTGTGAACAAGGAGATATGCCAATAGCGTATGACGCCCTCAAAACATACCTTCTGCAGTAGTACTCGCTGTCGCCAGCCGCCCGTGTAGCAAAGCTTTTTCAACTCTCGCAACAACTGTTGGGGGACCAAAGGGCTTCGCTTGCCCTCAGGGAAATGACCAGTATCTCTCGCCTTCAACCTGCCACAGGCGGCTCTCCTCGGGAGGTGAACCTACTTCGTGCCCTTTGGATACGCCGTTTACCCGGACCTATACGCGCTGCCATACCTGACGTCGATAGTTTACCCATAAAGGACTTGATGACCAAAGCCGACGCCCTTATGGACAGCCACTTTAAGACCTCCATCAACGCCTCCTCCCCTGACGAAGAGGATGCCTATTCAACGCCAACTGAAGCTGACATGAATGCCGTAGGACATACACACCCACACCGGGACGTGCCGAAGTAGAGACAAAGCTGCCCACCACCCACCAATCGCTCGCGCCCCAACAAATGACTTCTACAGCCACTTACTACCTTCCATCCGCTGCAGTTTTGCTACTACCACTTCAGATTCGGGGCAACTGCGAGGAAATGTGCCAAGGATTGTCAGTGACCAAAAAACGTGTAAGTAGGCCATCGCTTGTGGCGGTGGCCTCCCGTGTTTCTAATCTTTTCTTTTTACAGGATGCAGGAATGGGCATACGATTTTTGGTAGACACGGGTGCTTGTCGTTCTCTTTTGCCAAGGAAACTCTTCCAGACACTACGTAGTCTGTCTACATCTGCCGACGTCCGCTTGGTAGCTGCCAACGGACCTGCGATACCCACCTACGGTTACGAGAACCTCACATTATCGTTCGGGAACGGTAAATTCAATTGGAAGTTTCTCGTTGCTGACATCACAATGCCAATCCTCGGTGCGGATTTCCTCTCTCATTTCCATCTTCTGGTCGATGTTACCCACCGACGATTGGTCAACGCAGACCCGTACTTGTCGACTCTTCTTCAACCCACCCCCTCTAACCTCGCTCTCCACATTAGCGCACCCACGGATGCCTACGCCCACCTCCTCACGTCGTACTCGGAAGTTTTCCGTCCAGAACTTTGCCAAACGCCCACAGTTCCTGCCAAGCACAGTATTTATCACCATATCAAGACGACGGGACCCCCAGTCTTCGCAAAATTCAGACGTCTGGCACCGGAACGATTGGCAGCCGCCAAACAGACGTTCACCGAAATGGAAAAAATGGGCCTTTGCCAAAAGGCCTCCAACCCATGGTCGTCACCCTTACACATCGTTCTGAAGAAAGACGGCTCCCTCTGTCCGTGCGGGGATTACAGGCGCCTGAACATGGAAACAGAACCGGATCACTACCCCCTCCCAAACATTGCCGACGTGACCTCCTACCTGCCCAAAGCAAAGGTTTTCTCTACACTCGATCTCCTGAAGGGGTATTATCAGATGCCTATGAACCCAGAAGACATCCCCAAGACTGCCATCACCACTCCGTTTGGTACATACACCTTCAATTACTCCTGTTTTGGCCTTCGTAATGCTGGGACCATGTTTCAACGTCTCATGGATTGCATCTTAGGGGACCTCCCTTTCTGTGTATATTATGTGGACGACATACTTGTGTTCTCCTCAAAAGAGGAACACCTCCGTCAGCTGCGCATCGTAATCGACCGCCTGCAACAAGACGGCCTTGTAGTCCGGTACGACAAGAGTACCTTAGGCGCCAACGAAGTGTCGTTCTGAGGGCACCGCATCACTCCTGAAGGTGTCCAACCCCTCCCTGAGAAGGTAGCAGACGTTCAGAACTTCCCTGTGCCCTCGACCGTCAAAGCTCTGCACGAATTCTTGGGCATTATCAACTATTATCACTGTTTTCTGCCAGTCATTGCCGTCACTCTTGCTCCCCTCTATGCTTCCCTCTAAGGGCAAGCCAAAGGACCTGAAGTGGGGTCCCCTTCAAGATGCAGCCTTCTGCAATGCAAAGAAGGCCCTATCAACTGCTGCGGCTCTCACTTTTCCTATCCCACATGCTCCTCTCCTCTCCACCGATGCCAGCAACGTCGCTCTTGGTGCAGTACTCGAGCAGGTGGTCAACGGCTCTCCCCGCCCATTTGCCTTCTTCAGCAGAAAACTGTCTTAGGCAGAATCGGGTTATTCTACCTTCGATCGAGAATTGCTGGCGGTGCACTTGGTTGTCCGTCACATTCGCCATTTCTTAGAAGGTACGCCCTACGTCATTCGCACAGACCACATGCCTCTGGTACACGCCTTTACTCGACAGTCTGATGTCTGGTCCGCCCGGCAACGTCGACATCTCTCCGCCGTGGCTGAATACAATTGCACCCTTCAATAAGTCCCTGGGAAAATGAATCCCGTTGTCGGTGCCCTATCAAGAAACACGTTGGCTGCCGTTCAACTGGGATTGGATTACAATGCCCTGGCTGAAGCCCAACGGCAGGATCCAGAGTATCAAGCATGTAGGACATCCTGCGCGTCCCTCCGTTGGGAAGACTTTCCCCTCGAAGACTCCAACACCATCCTCCTCTGTGACGTCAGTACTGGCAGACCGCGACCTTGGATTCCTGCTCCCATGCGCCGACAGGTGTTTGATTTCATCAACGGCCTTTCACATCCCTCGTGCCGTTCTACTGCACAGCTGCTGAAGGCAAAGTTCATTTGGCACGGCATTTCTAAGGATGCTAAGGATTGGGTCCACGCCTGTACTTCTTGCCAAACTTCCAAAGTACATCGACACACGGATTCAGGAGTGGGCACCTTTCCTCAACCTCAGCGTCTTTTCGCACACATTCACATTGGCGTTGTAGGCCCCCTACCCACATCACAAGGACATCGTTACCTATTTACCATCATCGACCGCTCCACCCGTTGGCATGAAGCCATTCCCATGGAAACTGCAACGTCCGCCTCATGTACATCTGCCTTACTCTCTGGATGGATTGCAGGATTTGGTATCCCTGAACATATTACTTCTGACAGGGGAACCACTTTCACCTCTCAATTTTGGACATCATTAGCGAATCTCCTGGGCATCACCCTACATCAGAAAACGGCCTACAACCCCGCTGCCAATGGAATGGTTGAACGTTTTCATCGCACCCTCAAAGCAGCTTTGATGTCCTGCTGCAAGGATTGCAACTGGTTTACTCAGCCTCCCTTGGTCCTCCTG
>NC_090734.1:36117222-36124722 GCF_036898095.1 Palaemon carinicauda | reverse complement strand
AGGGTCTTATATTTACTGTACGTCGTTCTACATCTGGACCTGGATTGGGTTAGGATGTGGAATTGACTCAGCCCCTTGCCGGCCGGCAGGGCTGCCGGCCGGCAAGGGTCTTATATTTTGAGTGCTGCCCGGACCTCCCTTGGTCCCTCATCCATGCCTGCCTGTAGAGCCAGACGGCATTGGTCAGGAAGCCTGAATTAGATTCTCCCCTTCCTTATATGCACTCTTTCGGATTGCCGGGCTTTGAGGTAGTGTACACTCTTATCCCGGCATCCATCCTATTTGTCTGGTGTAGTCCTCTGGTTCTTTTGCTGCCGGCCGGCATCGGTCCTGTAACTTTGCCGGCCGGCTAATGTCAGCCCTTGTCTGCCGGTCACCAAGAGTGTGGCCGGCAGCTAGGTACTACCTTGTGTAGTTGCCGGCTGCCAACGGCATTGGCTGTTGCCGGCCAGCAATCACTGCCGGCCGGCACATGCATTTGAACCAGAGTTCTGCCACCTTATAGCTGTTAAGTAGTATACTTTAAAGCTAGTTATGGTGTGTGCCGGCCGGCACTTGCCGGCCGGCACGTAACCTCCTATACTGTACCAGTATTCTTCAGTATAACATATACTGTAAGAAGAAAACTATAGTATGGGCTTTGGTACAGCACTGTGTGTTCTAACACTTTTGTGTTTTCTTACACAAGTCCTTTGCTGTTGCCCTACAGATAGGAAAGTGAGTTCTTTCCTGTCTATTTTCCAGGATTTTAAAATCATTGCTTAGGTGTGAGCTCCACCTGTTTCCTCTGGAAACTTTGCATGGTTACTCTAGAAGAGATTAACCATTTGATTTTATTATCTGGAAGGCTGCAACAATGGGTTGTGAGGGAAACACAAGTGTGTGTCTTTCCTTTATGAATTGTTATGCTATACTATGCATACCCAGTGATACATAGTTCACTTGATACTCATGGAAATTTCTTCTCTCTACCGAAGGACCCTCCGAAGTGCGGAAGTGTTTTCTGTAACGTCCGCAGCAAGAACCTCTGCGGACATGAGTTTTGTAGGAGACACGCAGCATGAGGGCGTATCTTTTCCCTAAGGCATCAGCTGATGCAGCGATTCCCCAGCCTCAAGAGGAGATCCCCCAAGTTCAGATCCAGATGGATGCTGAAGTCTGGGTCGCTATGCAAGACATCCAGTTAGATGACAGGATGTCTGTCGTGGACGAGAGTCTGAACGAAGACCCCCTGGCAGAAGCCCAGGATGAAGTTCAAGCCCCAGACGTTGTAGAGGAAGAGGTCGACGAGGTGTCGGCTACTCAGGTTCAGATCGCGGAGCCTATTCCCTCAACATCGGCCGGTCTCCCAGTAGAGCTGGGACAGGCCCTCTCCTCCATTGTTGGAATGATCCAACAGATGCAGAAGAAGAATCAGGAGAAGGCGGCTGCAATGGATCTGCGGATGCAGAGCCTTGCAGAATCACATGGGCCCCAGAAGAGGTTCAATGTGAAAGACCTTCCCTTGTGCTCAGATGCTAAACCATGTGTCTGGCTGAGGAAGGAACCAGCTTCAAAGGAGGACACAGAGCCGAAGGAGGTCATAGTGATGGACCATACTAAGGCTCAAGCTCTGATTTTATCCTCGTTGAAAGAGAGGGGCTTCTCTAACTCAAAGGCAGCTGCATTGAGCAAGAAGCTCCCTTCCTTTGTGTCCTCTCCTGCTAGAGCCTTCCCCTTTTTACAGAAAGGGTTTGTGGCTGTACTAAAAGCAGTCGAGGCCGACAAGCCTTGCCCCTCCCTGGAGGAGTGTAAACCCTTGTCGCTGGCCCTACCTATGGACCACAAAGACTGGAAGGACGTCCATCTTACGTTCTCAGTTGGGAAGTTGGAGGCTGATATCGCAGGACGTCAGTTCGGCGAGGACCTCCCTAAGCTGTCTGACTTTCTCTTGCAGAGAGAGTTCGAGACAAAAGAAAGACTGGCTGCCTCAATGTCTCTTCAGACTACTCTTGAGACGATGGCAAGTGACCCCAAGGTCCATGAAATGTTCATGGTGGTGGCCAAGACTCATCTGGCCACAGTGACGAAGGACCTTTATGGCTTCGTCAAGGCGAGGAGAGCTTGTAGGGAGTTCGTGTTCACCTCGGCTACGGTGAGGCACGAGCCAAGGAAACTAATCTCCTCCAACATTTGGGGCAAAGACCTTTTCCCTACCGATTTGGTCAAAGAAGTAGTTGATAAGGCCGCCTTGGAGAATAGAAACCTTCTCCAGAAGTGGGGCCTGGCTATCAAAAGAAAGTCTTCCCCGGATGAGGGTTCTCAACCAAAGAGGAAGACTATGAGGACTAGGCTACCGTCTCGGCCAGCCAAGCCTGTTAGACAGCAACTGCAATTGCCATTGCCTCCAGTGCCCCAGATGGTGGCACAAACCCCGACCACTTTTCAGTGGTTACCCCAGGCCGTGTCGACACAGTCCACGGCATTCACCCCATCGTTCGAAGGGCAGTCTACTTCCTTTCGAGCAAAGCCTAGAGGGGCAGCCAGAGGCTCGTCTGGGTGAGCCTCAAGGGGAAGGGGATTCAGGGGTGGTCGTGGTCAGGGAGGCGAGACCTCGGGACGGCAGTCCAAGTGGGATGATACCGGTAGGAGGGAGACCTCTGAAATTTCGGGATCGGTGGACCTTCGATCCCTGGGCCCACAGCCTACTCAAGAATGGACTGGGCTGGAGCTGGTACAGCACTCCACCCCCGGGCCTTCGGGTTTTCCAACACTCCACCCCCGTTCTGGAGGAGTATGTTCAAGAACTGTTGGAGAAAAATGTGATCCGAAAGGTGAAGTCCATAAATTCCAAGGGAGGCTGTTTTGTGTTCCCAATAAAGACTCGGAAAAGCTCAGAGTCATTCTGGACTTGTCGCCACTCAACAAGTTCATAGTGTATTGCAAATTCAAGATGCTAACACTGCAACGCATAAGGACCTTACTGCCCAAGAGGGCATATTCCATCTCTATAGACTTGTCAGACGCCTATTGGCACATTCCAATCAACCGTCGACTCTCCCAATACCTAGGGTTCAGGCTACAACGAAGACTATACGCCTTCAGAGCCATGCCATTCGGGCTAATCATAGCCCCAAGGATTTTGACGAAGCTTGCGAGCGCAGCTCTCAAACAATTACGCCTAAAGGGAATTCAGGTAGTAGCCTACCTGGACGACTGGTTGGTGGGGGCAGCATCCGAGACAGAATGCTTGCAAGCTTCCAGTCAAGTGATCCAGTTCCTAGAGTACCTAGGTTTCAAGATCAACAGAAAAAAGTCTCGACTTTCTCCATCTCAAAAGTTCCAGTGGCTGGGAATCCACTGGGACCTTTTGTCACACCGTTTCTCCATCCCGGCGAAGAAAAGGAGGGAGATAGCAGGTTCTGTCAAGAGACTTCTAGATTCCGAACGGATATCAAGACGCGAACAGGAGAGGGTACTGAGCTCTCTCCAGTTTGCTTCGGTGACAGACCCCGTGCTAAGAGCACAGCTAAAGGATGCAACCGGAGTTTGGAGAAGTTATGCATCAAACGTGCGAAGAGATCTGAGAAGACCAGTTCCGCTTCGGCTACGTACTCTTCTCAGGCCTTGGTCCCAAGCCAGACATCTAAAGAAGTCGGTTCTTCTTCAGCCACCTCCCCCGTCGGTGACGATTCACTCAGACGCCTCGAAGGAGGGATGGGGAGGTCACTCTCATCGGAAAAAAGTCCAGGGGACTTGGTCCAAGCTATTCAAGACCTTTCACATAAACTTTCTAGAAGCTATGGCAGTGCTCCTTACCTTAAAGAAAGTTTCCCCGCGTCACTCGATCCACATAAGGTTGGTGATGGACAGCGAGGTAGTTGTGAGATGCTTGAATCAACAAGGATCGAGGTCACCACCTCTCTACCTGGTGATGTTGGCCATCTTCCGATTGGCGGAAAAGAAGAAGTGGTACCTGTCGGCAGTTCACCTTCAAGGAGTCCGCAATGTGACAGCGGACGCTCTATCCAGGTTCACACCGATAGAGTTGGAATGGTCCTTAGACGCAGGATCATTCTCCTTCATTCTGAATCAAATCCCAGAACTGCAGATTGACCTCTTTGCGACGAAAGACAACAAGAAGTTGCCCCTGTACAAGTCCCTGTACGTGGACCCCTTACCGGAAGCAGTGGACGTGATGTCCCTCAACTGGAACAGAGGGTCCAGGATTTATCTGTTCCCTCCTCACAACCTTCTGTTGAGGGTCTTCAACAAACTGAGATCCTTCAAGGGGGTAGCGGCAATAGTAGCCCACAAGTGGCCGAACAGCGTGTGGTTCCCCCTGGTATTGGAACTACATCTGAAGTTTTTACCGCTACCAGATCCAGTTCTGACCCAGCGAGTCCAGAAGTCAACTGTCTGCGCTTCATTACAGAAAACTCGGACCCTGCATCTCATGATTTTCTCTCCCTAGCGGTGAGAAAGCGTTTCGGGATTTCAAAAGCCAGCATAGACTTCCTAGAGGAATATAAGTGCAAGTCTACTAGAAGGCAATATGAGTCATCTTGGAGAAAATGGGTGGCCTTTGTCAAGGCGAAGAACCCGCAGGAGATCTCGACGGACTTCTGCTTATCTTTCTTCATCCACCTCCATGGTCAAGGATTGGCAGCTAACACGATTTCAGCATGTAAGTCTGCTTTGACAAGACCCATTCTATATGCCTTCCAGGTCGACCTAGGTAACGAGTTCTTTAATAAAGTTCCGAAAGCCTGCGCTAGGTTCAGACCTTCAGCACCTCCAAAGGCCATTTCATGGTCTTTAGACAAAGTTCTTCATTTAGCTTCTCTGTTGAGCAATGAAGAGTGTGCGTTAAAGGATTTGACACAAAAAGTTATTTTCCTATTTGCACTCGCGTCCGGGGCCAGGGTTAGTGAGATTGTAGCCCTCTCGAGAGAGGCAGGTCGTGTTCAGTTCCTGGATGGGGGAGAACTGAACCTGTTTCCGGATCCTACGTTTCTCGCCAAGAATGAGTTACCCACCAACAGGTGGGGTCCCTGGAGAATCTGCCCTCTGAAAGAAGATGCATCTCTATGTTCAGTAGAATGCCTTAAGGTCTATCTTCATAGAACTTCAGACTTCAAGGGTGGTCAACTATTCAGGGGAGAAACATCAGGCTCAAATTTATCTCTGAATCAACTCAGAGCGAAAATCACATATTTTATTCGCAGAGCGGATCCTGACAATACACCCGCAGGTCACGATCCGAGGAAAGTTGCCTCATCCTTAAATTTCTTTAATTGTATGGATTTTGAACATCTCCGTTCATACACTGGCTAGAAGTCTTCCAGAGTATTCTTTCGCCACTATGCGAAGCAAGTAGAGGAACTAAAGAGATCTGTGGTAGCAGTGGGTCGCGTCGTTAACCCTACTGTTTAACTCTGCGAGGAACAGTGGTTTTAATTGGGACGATTAATTCCAGGGTGAGTGTGCAGTTACATACCGTACTACAAACTAAGTGAGGGTACTGAGTTGCCCATGTAGACTGTTCCATTTCCAAAGGTGAACCTAGCATAAGTGCAGACATGTGTGCCGAGCGTTTCTAACGCTAATGTCATTAATTTGTAATACAGACTTTTATGACTTTGATACCTCGGTATCTTAAAAGTGGCATTTAATGTCTTTTCTTTCAGATAAACAAGTTCTGTTTACTATCATACTTATGCTTAAAGTTCTGGGTTATCCTCTTCTTATATATATATATATATATATATATATATATATATATATATATATATATATATATATATATATATATATATATATATATATATATATATATATATATATATATATATAATTGTGGTTAACCTGTCTGTTTATTGTCTGTCAATGAACTTGTTCTTGAGAACCTTGCGTCTCCTTCACCTGTGTCAATTTATTGGTATAATTGAGCATTCATTCTATGTACCTTATCTGGGATAATTCTAATAGAATTGTTCCTTTATGCAAGCTATGTTGCATTGGTTTATGCTTTCCCTTAACGGGAGGACCCCGTCCGCTAAGGGGACGGTGGCGGTTTTACTAGTTTCCTCCTATGCGGATATAAACCTTTCTCCAATACAAGTATTGTGCGGAGAACTGGTCGATATTTCATATTGACGCAGTGGTTTCTACAAACTATGCTTTACTTAATATAGGGCGAGACCACTATATTAGCTTGCCTGGTAATCATACATAGGTATATGTACTCTTCGAGACTTTTCCAGAGTCTAGTAGGACTCTTCCCTGTAGGGGGCAGGAAGCTCTAACATGGTTTATAGTTAGTTGAAAAGATGTATAACGGTAACATCTTAGGTCTCTAGGTCTAGTCGACCTGGGAAAAATTACCTCCGGGGAGTACGGCACGTTCAGAGAATCCACAGATACAGTAATGCTCTGGCATACTTCCATCAGGACGACATGGCTTAGCCCAAAAAATGGATTTTGAGCGAAGCGAAAAATCTATTTTTGGGTGAGATGGCCATGTCGTCCTGATGGACCCGCCCTTGCCTTTCTAAGAAAGGGCTGTAGGACCCCTCCCTACATACAGTATCTGTAGCACCTCGTGTACACTACAAGGAATACAGATGGTGCCAGGATTGGCGCCAGGCACGCTTACGAAACGAGAGATAGGGAGCCTTGGGAGCGGCTCCCCCTTTTTTCTTTCCCGAATTCGTTTCTTGCCAATTGCCCCCTGCGAGACGAAATCTCTGTTCGGGATGCAGATTGCCATGTGGCGTGTCAAGAATACGTCCTCTGATATGTCGCGATATCCTTTTAAGGAGGGATATTCACTCCAGGAGTTAGAATTCTGGTACCTTAAGGTAAATTCTCTGGGAATATCGCCGTAGTTGTAATATACCCTAGAAAGCTACCCTATAGGAACTTCCATCAGGACGACATGGCCATCTCACCCAAAAATAGATTTTTCGCTTCGCTCAAAATCCGTTATATATATATATATATATATATATATATATATATATATATATATATATATATATATATATATATATATATATATATATATATATATATATATATATATATATCCATACACACGCCACAAACAAAATTATACAATATATAGTATTTATATATATATTATCTCTCTCTGTCTCTCTCTCTCTCTCTCTGTCTCTCTCTCTCTCTGTCTCTCTCTCTCTCTCTCTCTCTCTCTCTCTCTCTCTCTCTCTCTCTCTGTATATATATATATATATATATATATATATATATATATATATATATATATATATATATATATATATATATATATATATATATATATATATATATGTATATATATAAATATATATATATATATATATATATATGTATGTATACATATGTATATATATGTATATATATATATGTATATATATATATATATATATATATATATATATATATATATATATATATATATATATTTATATATATATACATATATATATATATATATATATATATATATATATATAT
>NC_090734.1:36099722-36114722 GCF_036898095.1 Palaemon carinicauda | reverse complement strand
GAGTACAGGGATGAAAAAGGTAGGTATTGGAGGTTGAAGATTAAATAAAATCTGAGGTAGAAAGTGAAAATCCTGAAAGGTTGAAAATGGCATAAGACAGAGTGAAAGTGAAAAAAAAAAACTGGTAATTTGGAGGAGGAGTGGAAGTTAGTATTTAGAGGAGGAGTAGAAGTTAGTAAAAAAAAATAAAAAATATGTTGAGATTTCAAGTGATGTGTGTGGCAAGATGATTGTTGGATTCAGTATGAGGAAAGGTAGTGAATGGTGAAATAGAGTGAAGATAAAAATGGAAGAGAAAAGGAGTACATTTGAAGAATGGCTGCATAGTAATAGTGTAGAGAAGTATAGATATAGAGACAAAAATATGGAAGTAAAATATAAGGTAGCTGAGACAAAGATAGCGGCTGACTGGTGGTGGGGTTAAGGAATTAGGTCTTTCATATGAAGAGAATAAGAAGAAGTTTTGGAAAGAAGTGAAGAGAGTAAGGAAGGGTGGTTCGAAAATTGAAGACACAGTGAAAGATGGAAATGGAAGGTTGTTAGAAGGAGAGGAGGCAAGGAAAAGGTGGGCAGAATATTTTGAAAGTTTACTGAATGTTGGAAATAATAAAAAAATCAGATATAATTGCTGTTTCAGGTGTTGAAGTGCCAGTGAAGAGAAATGAGAATGAGTGAGAGATTACAAGAAAGGAAGTGAGAAGAACGCTAGATGAAATGCGAGTAGGAAAAGCACTTGGTATGGATGGTGTGAGAGCTGAGAGGTTAAAGGATTAGTTAGTAAGATTGTTCAATGTGTTTTATGTTGTCAATGGTACCAGTAGACTGGTTGTGTGCGTGTTTTGTACTACTATATAGGGGTAAGGGAGATGTGCATTAATGTTGTAGTTCAAGGGGTATTAGTTTTTTGAGTGTGGTTGGAAAAGTGTATGGTAGAATACTTATTAACGCGACTAAGGAACAAGCAGAGAATGTAATCTTACAAGTATAGGGTGGTTTAAGAAGAGGAAAGGGATGTAGAATTCAGATTTTTACTGTTAGGCAGATATGCAAGAAATATTTAGCAAATGGAAAAGGGGTGTATGTTGTGTTCATTGATCTGGAGGAAGTTTATAATAGAGTTGATAAGGAACAGATATGGAACTAGATGAGGTTATATGAAATTAGTGGGAGGTAGTTGCAAGTAGTGAAAAGTTTCTACAAAGATAGTAAAGATTGTATTTGGATAGTAAATTAACTTAAAGAGTTGTTCCAGTTTGAGTTGGGCTGAGACAGGGATGTGTGATGTCATCATGGCTGTTCAACTAGGATAGTAAATTAAGTTAGAGAGTTGTTCCAGTTTGAGTTGGGCTGAGACAGGGATGTGTGATGTCATCATGGCTGTTCAACTTCTTTGTTGATGGAGTTGTGAAAGAGGTGAATGCTCGAGTGCTTGGTCGAGGATTGAAACTGATACCCGAGAGTGATCATGCATGGGATGTAAATCAGTTAATACTGTATTGATTGCAGAGTCAGAAAAGGAGTTTGGTCGATTAGTGATAGAGTTTAGAAGGGTATGTGAGAGAAGGAAGTTGAGAGTTGATATTGGTAAGAGTAAGGTTATGAGATGCTCAAGAAGAGAGGGTGGTACATGGTTGAATGTTATGTTGAATAGAGATTTACTTGAGGAAGTAGGTCAGTTTAAGTACTTAAGGTCTGGTGTGCAGCAAATGATGGAGTGGAACCATATGTACGTCAGAGAGTCAGTGGAGAATGCAAAGTGTTAGGAGGAGTGAAGGGAGTGGAAAAGAGTAGAGAGTTAGGTATAAAGGTAAAGAGAGATCTGTATGAGAAAGTGATTATACCAACTATGATGTATGGATAGGAGTTGTGGGGATTGAAAGTGACGGAGGGACAGAAATTGAATGTGTCTGAGATGAAGCGTCTAAGGAGTATGGCTGGTGTATCTCAATTAGATGGGATCAGGAATGAATTAGTGATGGTAATAATGGGTGTAAGAAAGGATTCAGCAGCTAGAGTGGATATGAAGGGATAGTGGCTTTTTGCTAAAGAAGGTGATGAATGCATGATTTGATGGGAGAAGTTCAAGAGGAATGCTAAGGTGTGGTTGGATGGTTGGAATAAAGAGAGCTCTGGGTAATAGGAGGATAGATGTGAGAGAGGTTACAAAGCGTTCTAGAAATAGGAATGAATGGCATGTGATTATAACACAGTTCCGTTAGTCTCTGCTGCTTCCTCCTGCGCCTTGGTGACCACGGAGGTAGCAACAGTAGGGGATTCAGCGCATGAGATTTCATCTGCAGTGGATAACGGGGGACGGTGAGCTGTGGCACCCTAACAGTACCGGCAAAACTCACCTGAATTCCTCGTTAGGCTGGGAGGAGGAGAGAGAGGATAGGTTCCCATTTGTTCATTTGTTTGATGCCAGATACCTACCAAAATTGGGGGCAGTGCCTTATTAAATAGTAATCACTATTTTTATTAATATTATTTTTATTATCATTATTATTATTATCATTATTATTAGCACACACACACAGACACACACACAGACACACAGACACACACACACACACACACATATATATATATATATATATATATATATATATATATATATATATATATATATATATATATATATATATATATATATATATTCTATAGTAAATCCTATAGATGGTACCAATCAATTAACGATTCTAACAATTCCCTCAAATTTAAAATTGTATTCTAGAATACGTAAACATTTGTAAATAAAACAACACAAAACATCTTGTAAGAACCACACTGGATGAATTAATCTGGATAAAGAAAAAAAATTATATATTTGGGATAAAAAGTAGAGGAAAATGATTACTCATTCCATATAAAGAAACTTGTTAATAATGATTTTTATTACAATTCAAGTTGTATTTGTAAATGCACAGACAAATAAGTTCAATAACTAGAGTATATGGGTTGGTAAATGTAACTCATAAGAATCTATAACACTAGACAGGAAATACAATAAATCATCAAAAGGAACCTTGGTAAACAACGAAGTAACATTAAAACTCACTAACTTATAGTTGAACGTTAAGTTAACATTTTGTAGTTTTTTGCAAAGATCAACTTATTTTTTTACATATATATATATATATATATATATATATATATATATATATATATATATACATATATATATATATATATATATATATATATATATATATATATATATATATATATATATATATATATATATATATATGTATATATATATATATATATATATATATATATATATATATATATATATATATATATATATATATGTGTGTGTGTATATATGAGAGGTTAATATAGATCTTATAACTGGAGAAAGTAATTTTACTGAATATTCTAATGATTTATAATTAATAGGTCCTGTTGCACCAATAATTTGTCTTATTGGATTTCCTGTTTCATGAGTAAATCAAACCATTTAAATAGGACAAAGATGGTGCTGTAGAGGTAAAAGGAACCCCTAAGGATTTATCTTTCTTAAGAATAAATTTCATGTTTACCTTAAAATGTTTGATGACACCATCAACTATTAATTCTATGTAAGTGGAAACATCTGATAAAAGTACATACACCTTTTCTAAATATTTATTTTCTTTTAGTTCCTTATGAATAGTATATTAGGATTTTGTGCTTTTGTTATATGAAATTTACTGTTATAATTTTTTTATGATCTTCTGGCTGTAAACCGTTAATGGATATTGCATGAGTTTGCAGATCTCATCACAGAATATACAAGCCTTTAGCATCGTCGCTTTTACACCTGGAAATATACTTACTTGTGTTCCAATGCAGTATCCGAAGCAATATCAATATTAGGTTTTTTGTTTACTGCGAACGATAAACCATAACACAACGCATTTTTATTTATTTGATGAATGTTGATTGGAAAAATTCACAACACAGTTATATTGAAAAGTCTTCTTCATTTTCACTTGCCTGTATCAATATATTCGATTCATCTCCCAGATGAACACTCACAACTAGTATATTCTCCGTAAGTCCAGTTTAGAAAGTAAATTAAAGGAAGGGGGAACGTAAGGCAAAAATTCATCATGGCGCACATTACGACCTCGGGTACATTTAATTAGGAATATTTCGAAAATATTGCTTTAGGTATAGTCGGCAACATGGATTATTTTACTCGTCTCTGATCAGCCGCTTTTAGGGCTTAATCTTAGCTAATGGATGACCAGAGCATTTCTAAGAGATATCTTTGGGATGACCATTTTAAGCTGTTTCATTGTGACACAAATTCCTTTATATGTTTCGCCGTCATAAAACAAGTTTCATTTGAAACTATGATTACTATGTATCATGTTTTTATTTATGGAGTTATTCTTATTCAGCATATATATATATATATATATATATATATATATATATATATATATATATATGTGTGTATGTATATATATATATATATATATATATATATATATATATATATATATATATATATATATATGTGTGTGTATATATATATATATATATATATATATATATATATATATATATATATATATATATATATATATATATATATATATATATATATATATATATACATATATATATATATATATATATATATATATATATATATATATATATATATATTTTTTTTTAATTTACAACTTTACTCAAACAAAACCCATATATCTATCTTCTTTTTTTTTGAATAGGGACTAAACCACAAAAACATTAAAGAAATTTGCTTCTCTTAATGTGCTTACAAAACGACAAAATGAGGCATTACAAAGAAATACGGCATCATTATGATGATTTTCTTCAATAAATTTCTGGAGTCAGTAGATCTCGGAATTCATTGACTAATTTTCTTTTTATTACGTTTCCTTCATACTATGGTTCTAGAAACCTATGAAGGAAATGGGGAAAAGGGCTTTCTTTTAGCGAGTTATTCACGCTTAATATATTGGAAGGCAAAAAGCCTCATATTTAGGATTTTATTTTTTTCATATTCATGACTTATTAACGCCTGTTGCATAATATAGGATCTTATAGACTATATTCCATTTTATTTTGTCATTTTGAATAGTTTTTATATGCTTACGAACGAGTAAACTAATGTCTATTTTTTTTCCTTAAAATAATCTGAAAAGTATTTGTAAAATGTTTGATATCACTTACGTTGACATTGTTTAGCAGATCAAAAAGTTTTAGTGCAAAAGAAAAAAAAAAAAAAGGAAAATCAATCATTTAAACAAGTAAATTCAGATAAAGCCCTTTGTTATCAGTTTAGGCAATTATTGCATCTAAATAAAAACCTGATGAAATAAGAAAAAGCGCCCCTCCACTTAATCTTTTTCTTTTAAACAAGGAAATGAGAGGGGGACGTTTTTGGACAAATGTCTTGATTTATCAGGTGAGTATAGCGTAATAGAATTCACAAATGGATAAAATCAACCAATCTTCAAAAACCCTTGAGAGAAGTACATTGCGATAGGGCTTATTTTTCGTATACCTACAATAAATATAAAATTTAAAGTTATAGGAACTTTCTGATCTGTTGAAGGTATTCAAACCGCTAGTTACAGCCATGGAGTTCCTAGCGGGAGAAAAAAAAAATCCTTATAATATGTTTTCATGAGTTCAATTATGTTCAAATTTTCCATAAGTAAAAAAGAGTATGATATTGATATATAATTACGATTCCAGCTATGGCTAACAGATTACATTATCATACGCTAAGAGTTTTTCCATCAAATACCTTTAATAATATCACTTAGGTAAATATCTATGGTGACCATGGGAGGTAATTAAAAATCGGGAAAAAGCAAGAAACAAACATCGTTATATAGCAGAGGTAGAAGGCATTTGTGTTTTGGGTACAGTTGAAGTATAGTAACTAGTTATTAAGGTATCAGAAGTCATAATTAGTGTACTGATTTTGTTATAAAAATTCTCGTTATCCTCGTCTTTAATGGATATATATCTCATTATGACAAATTTTTATAAAATGAAAGTATCAATTACAACGGGGTTTTTCTGTTAGACGCATAGATTTACGAATAGTTATTATCAAGTAAATGTGGCAACTGATATCGGTGAAACCTTCTAACCAATTTTAGGTAACCAAATGATTGATAGTAACATAGCTAATAGGACTTTAATACAAGTAGAGGAGAACTAAATGAATTTTAGAGAGCGTGACAGTTTTTTAGCGTGGTAGTTTAATAAATCTGATTTTGAATAAAATATTCTGTAGGGGTAGGTTATAAAGTAAACCAACTGATCTAGCAAATAGACATTTTAAATCAAATTCAATAAACAAATGAAGCTACATCTGGAATCAAAGGACAGGCTAATGTCCACAGAAAAAAAATGAAGTATATAATGACAGACTAATGCAGACCAAGTATTATCCACCATCAATACTTGCTGTATCAAGCATTTTTCTGAAACATAATCATTATATTCTGATGCCCATTGTCATTTGAATGTCGTGTTTAAGTGTAAGGTTATTTAGGAAATTTCTGAAAAGTTTTTTTATACTATTTACTAAACATTTTGTTCCTAGAAAGTAGATTCTAGTTTTGGCTTCAGAAAGTGATTCCATAGAACGCTTTTAATTATTTAGATCTCTATTTGACACCATAACCCATGACAAGTTTCTGTCCATAACTAAATACCTCTTATAGTTGAGGTATATTTTAATAAAAAATGTCTTTTAGCATCAAACTTCAATTCTAATGGGATAAATACATATCGTGTTACAAGCAGTCTGTATGTTAGTTTGAGCATCTTCAGCCGTGGTAATTGAATATTAAAACGATTTATTAATTTTCATAAACCAATGAATATTCAAGTGAACTCCAGCATAGAAATCGCATTTAATTTATTGGAGTGTCGTAATGCAAAAAAATAAAGACCGTGGAAAAGTGGAGTTGGGACTGGTTTACCAATTAAATAGAGTTCCTAAATGAGACTGTCGTGTCAAAGGATAATGTAGATTTCATTTACAGAGGTATATATAATGCACTGTATATTATCTCGACCTGGATATAGACCATTGAGATGATGGGAGGATTATACACAAATGCTTAGGAGGCCTGGTCTAAAGACAAGTAATATGTAGCTGAATGTCTATGGAGTTTTGGTGTTCGTGCAAAGTCACAGCTGGTCTACTAATACAATTATGACCATCCTCGAACAACTTCATGAGATGAATGAAATTCGTTGTTCTTTAATATGTGGATTCATAAAAGAAACAATGAATTGATTTCACAGTTTAGTTGTCCCCTTTCCAGCCAAACATCGGAATTCTATACCAGCTTCCAGTGTCCAAGCTTTAGGGTTTTTAGCCTTACAATCTTCTTTACGATATATATTACTTGTATCATGAATTATATTGGCAAAAAAGAAGGTGATGTTACGAAGTTGGAATTTGGAGTAGTTAAGGAATGTCACAGACGTTCAAGGGATCTCTCTCTCTCTCTCTCTCTCTCTCTCTCTCTCTCTCTCTCTCTCTCTCTCTCTCTCTCTCTCTCTCTCTCTCTCTCTCTCTCTCTCTTTGATATTGATCAGGGCTTAATTCTTAAAGGGTTGTGGTGGAGTGTTAATAACGTCTTTGCCTGGTGATCACCCGACAGGGGTTTGAACATCACTCAAACTTGTTACTTCCATTGTTCGTTGCAACCTCTCAATCCTTGTGATTTAATGGTTGAGAAGGATTTGAGAGAGCCTATATACGTACCTGCTAAGTCATCAACTGCCATTGTTGCGCCCTCCTTGGTCCTAGCTTGGGTGGAATGGGGCCTTGGACACTGATCACAGGTATATATGGTGAGTCTCTAAAGCACCGTCCTTCTTATTAAGGTAGTTTCACTATCCCTTGCCTCTGCCATTCACGGAATACATTTATACTTTTAAAGTTAGCTATGAGCTTTATATTAGGTAATTTTCTATGTTATGTATGACAATTTTTACTCGATAATAAGTTTTTTTTCTGACACAATACTAGATAACAAGGGGGAAACATAAGGTATTATTCATTGCACATTCGTACTACTTCAAACCCAGAAGTGTCATCAGTATTTCTACAGCTGCGGAAACATTTGTTCTCCCAATATTTGCGCTCTACTAAAATATACTCTGTTTGGGTTAGGCTATCATACTTTACAATTTCCAATTGACTGCACCATCTCTAGTCCTTTCACGTAGGGCAAAGTTTTTACCACTTCTACATATCTCCAGAATTCAGTTTTTTCGCGATAAGTACATCGAAAACTAATCTTCTCTATAGCTTCTACATTTCTTTATTCCTTTCGTGAGCGCCTTTTGTACTATATATTTCTACGAAGAAGACTGGGATCGACCATCCTTTCATACAGTACTACCATAGCTGTCATTGTCTTTCAAATTTCATCATAACTTTTTTTCCTACAAACAGCTTCCTTCCTCTATTCTATGACACCACATCTATCAAATATTTACTTACAAGTACTTGCAATTATTAACTAGTTCAAGTATTTCACCATACGTTTGAACATCCATTAGTCTATGTATCTATATGATTTCATCCATGCTCACATTTACGGTTAATTTTATTCTTTTGAGATGCTACAGATAACGATTTTTTATATCCTTTCAACTGTCAGAGAAGACTACATTTGATCCCTCTTAGATTACGGCTAATTTTTCTAAGCCTACCATGTACCGAATATTGTGGCCTATTTTTTTTTCCACTGTCCTCTTTTCTCAAAGACCTAGAACAGTAAGATAACAAAAAATTTTCTTCACTGAGAGGGTCAACTACTGCCCTATAATTGTTCATTGACAACTTTCTACTCGATAAAGATAGATGGCACTTCAGCTATGGTAAGCAGGTCTTATAGGATAAAGGCTCGATGAAATAAAAACATTATATTTAGTCATGGGAAGGGTCATAGGCTCTGTAGCATGGTCTTTCACTGTCTTGGGTTAAAATTCTTATGCTTTAGGGTACACTCAGGCACACTATTCTATTTATTTGAATATTTCCCTTTCCTGACTGCGGTCTTTTAGTTGTTGGATCCCTTGGGCTTATAGTATCCTGCTTTTCAAACTAGGGTTCTAGCTTAGAAGATAATAATAATAATAATAATAATAATAATAATAATAATAATAATAATAATAATAATAATAATAATAATAATAATAATAATGATGATGATGATAATAATAATAATAATATATGTAATTTTCTCCTCAAAACAGAATAAATAAACAAGTAAGCGAAAAATAAAATAGTATCCAGGTCCAGAGCCGGATTATCTCCAAAACTTGATGGGATGTCCATGATCAAAGATTTAACTGAGGGAAAAATCTCGTTAAAATACGTAGAGAATTTTTGACGCTATCTTTGAAATGGTGAAAAAGAGAATACGGATTTAACATCAAGATTTGGAACATAAACTTATATCTCTCTTTATAGCTTTGTTGGTAGTCTTCACAGGCATGGTTTCAGCTGAGAGACAAGGGTTCGAATCTCTACCCAGCCAGATTCTATTATCATAAATGAATTACAGTGGATATGCACACACACACACACACACGCGCACGCGCGCACACACACACACATATACATATATATATATATATATATATATATATATATATATATATATATATATATATATATATATATATATATATATATATATATATTATACATATATATATATATATATATATATATATATATATATATATATATATATTTATATTCGTGTGTGTATATCAATAGTAACTAAATAGCATGGCTCTGAGAGCTATTTTTTTTTCTTTTCCGAAACGATACACCTGTTTACATATATTGGGGCAATGATATTTTATATCTATTTACAAGAGAGAATTCAGATGCTTCTATATATAGGTTTCAAAATGAGATTTTCTTTTCTATAGTCCCACTCTGAAATCATGGAGTCAATAATACCAGTTCGTTCAACATTTATGTATTTTCTTTTCGTTCCAATTAGGGATGTAATTCATTTCTCTAAAACTTATTAAGTATCTTATAAAAATATCCTTTCAAAACCACCTGATAATTGGTGTTCACTTTAAGGCAAATTTTCTTCATATAATATAATGAGTGAGGAAGATGAAGCAATTTTTGAAAACTTGGTGCCATGACGTGAGTATTGCATAGGGTCCTAAAATGTATAAGAAACGTCGGGAATAATGACGTTTTAACATCGAGTCTTTGTGCTATGTTGTCAATATAGAAAAAATAAACTTAGCACTGGCTTACATACTGTATACCAAATTGATATTTTTCTTCTTGATTGCTGGATTTTTCCATCACCATCATCATCCTACGCTTATTGCCGCAAAGGTCCTCGGTTAGATTTCCCCAGTCGTCTGTATTTTGAGCTTTTAATTCACTACTCCATTCATCATCTACTTCGCACTCCATAGTCCTCAGACATTTAGGCCTGGGTCTTCCACCTCTTCTAGTGCCTTGTGGAGCTCAACTTAACGTTTGGTGAACCAATCTCTCTTGGAGAGTATGGAGGTCATGGCCAAATCATCTCCATATACCTTTCATCATGATCTCATGAAACTATCGAAGATATTACTCGAGTGCCGTACTCGAGTAATATCTTCGATAGTCTCCTTTCTAATTCTATCCAGCCATTTAACTCCCAATATCCTTCAGAGGGAGATTGTTTCATATCCATATAGTAAACCCAGTCTCACTAAGCTGACATAGAGTATGATTTTCTTATGTAATTTCAGGCGATTTCGATTTAAAATTTTACTTAACCTAACCATTGTCTGATTTGCCTTTCTTTTAATCTTTCACTAAACTCTAATTCTAGAGACCCTGTAATAGATTATAATTCCTAAATAATTAAGTGATTCTATCTCATTAATCCTATCTCCTTCAGAGGATATTTCCTCTTCCATTGTATACATACTCCATTTCCATCATTTCTGTGTTGCTTCTATTTTTTTTTTCAGCCAAGTATCGTGTGATATTTCATGCATTCTGGTAAGCAAGCATTGTAAATCCAGTGTTGTTCTGCTAACAAGGAGAGCATCATCAGCATACTCTATATCTGCTAAATTCCTATCACCAATACAGTCCAATCCTTCTTCACTAAAATAAATACACATTTATTAATTTAGACAACCCCAGTCTTTAAGATTTTTCTCAACTCAACTGAAATATACAGTAAAGTTATCCTCACGCACATCGTAAAACTTTCTCAAAAGAGAGTAGAAATATTAATTTTGTAATAATTACCTTATTTATGATTATATGATTATATATCTTTATGTATGATTTAGTAAGTGATATATCAGAGTCATTTCCTATTCAAAAAGATTTTTTCTTTTTTTTTATGACGAAATCTTTTAATATAATTTCAAGGCCCTATCTCCAATGGATTTTTTTCTTTTTTAAGTAATGGGAAATAGGAAATGAGCCATTGATACGAAAGGTGATTTGAATGAAAATATCTAACTGACTTTAAAGAATATTTTATGGTTCATCGAATTTTGGGGAGTTCTGAAACTTCCAGGCTGCCGACTGTCGATAAGTTTATTGATTTAGAAGCTAAACTCGACTTCTGAAATAAAAAATTAGAGGTAAAAGAATTACTTTTGCTATAATTTTTCTTCGATTTTCTGCTGTTTCAGTCTTCTAATATCATAACAAGATTTATGAGATAAATCTAAACATTTTAGAAGTTTGTCTTATTTTCAAAAAATGAATATGTTATTATAATAAATTCAGATAAAAACAAAATTGATTTATAATTAATGGTAGTTCTATATAATTACGCTTTATCGTCATATTTAATTGCTAAGTTAGACATATACTAACAAACAACAGTAAAGCAGAGCTAATTCTGTCTCATTACTCCCCGATTGTTTTCCTGATTAATCCATTTTCTTCATTATTAAGCATTTTTATCCGTACCTCTTGTTTGACCAATAGGTTATAATGCATATATATATATATATATATATATATATATATATATATATATATATATATATATATATATATATATATATATATATACAAACATATATATATATATATATATATATATATATATATATATATATATATATATATATATATATATATATATTTTTTTTTTGGGGGGGGGGGGGGGGGAGGCTCAAGCCATGTCGTCCTGATGGAAGTTCCTTCATTAGTAGCTTCCTAGGTTATATTTGACTACAGCGATATATCCCAGAGAATTTACCAAAGGTATCCAGAATTCTAACTCCTGGAGCGAATATCCCTTAAAATTGGATATCGCGTACTCAGAGGACGTATTCTTGACACGTCTCATAGCTATCTACACCCCTAATAGCCTTTCCGCTTCGAGGGGGAAAAGTGGCAAGAATATAGGAAAGTCGTTAAAGAGACAACGCTCTCGACACTCCTCCTGTACTGTAAATAGTGCGCCAAATCACCACCGCGAGGCGCCACCAAGCCATTCTTTCTCATGTAGCTTTGTTGACCGGTGTTATCCTGTGTTATCTCTCATTATTTTGGAGTTATTTGTCGCTATTATGTCTTCACCAGCCTCATCAGCTTCTGGAAAGTTAAGTAATATTTTTGAATTGTGTAAATGTAAGCTCTTGCCAGTTTTACTCTTCGATTGAGATCGTAATTAACGTAACAAGAGCTGTTGCCAGCCGGATGGTGTAATGAACACGGTCGTTCTTCCTGTACATCTAGTTAGCCAGAATGACTTTCCTGGCATTATTTGCTTTAATAACTTTAGCTATGTAGTATTTTAGCTATGAATGTTTATATTATGTCATTGTTGTCGTAGATTTGGCTATTTATGTTCAAGCCTCACGAGTGCTAGTCTTCCTAGCCTAAGCACCTACACACTTTATGCATGATAAAACCTTTCTGGTAAAGTTTTATTGAAGCTCAGGCAATATTTTATACAATTAAGATATTACTGCATAAATTTTCCTCTTCCAAGATAGTATACAAGAGAGTTTCGGTGAACGATTCTCTATGCTCCTAGACTTACTAGCCTATCGGCTTTAGTATACTTTAATACATATCCCCAATTGCTCTTGTATTGTCTTCTAAGGTGAGGTTGATGCCTCCTATACCTTCTAAGTCGATACCAATCTCTTGGCGAGAGTTAAGAGCAATTCCCCTTCCCTATGATAAGCCTAGGGTACCCTCAGTTAGCTTTGCTGTGAACTGAGTTCTGACAAAGTTTACTGGGGTGTTTCGTTTCTTTCTCTTAACCACTGAGTCGGTTTTTGAGTTAGAACGGGACACCAGAGTAAAGTCTGTGTTAGGCATCTTACTGTCTCGGTGAAATTATTTCCGAAGTTAGGTTAAGTTGTCTATACAGGAGGCTAAGCCTCCCTAGACCATATGTGGAGGTTTTTGTTTTACAATTCTTCCTTCCTCGGTCAAGCAGACAGTCCTGTGCTAGTGGATCTTAGACTGAAGAAATGATTTCTTCATTGTCTAAGATACCTGATAGGAGATTCTGTTCTCCTGCGAGATTGTGCCCTATGGCCACTTTCTCACTTGACTAACCCAACCGGGGGAAATGATTTCCCCTACTTGAGGTTACCTTATGAGATCAGAATCCTTTAAGTTGGGTAATGCCTTCGGGTATTACCTTACTTATAGGACTTCTTCCCTTCCCCGCTGTCTCTTTTGTGTTGGATGAACCATCACCATCCCTGGCCATCATTCTATATTTGACCCCAAGGGTAATCTATAAAACTGGCCTAAGGTACCCTCATAATCATTAAAGTGTTCTTCATTCCTCCCTTGCACTGTCTTCCATAGCCTATATGGATGGGATATGGTTGGGTGGAAGCCCGGATATAATTCCCCCTTCCACTTGAACCCTCATTCGGGATGTAGGCCAGCAAGGCTGAGTCTTTGCCTTCCTCTATCCTCTATCTTTTTCTCTACCTTTCCTCATACTGGGCTGGCCGCCGGCAGCTTATAGCTGTCGCCGGCCATGTTGGTTGTCTGTCGGCTGCTGCCACTTGGCGGGGGTGTCGCTGAGCGATAACCCAACGACAACAAACATACTATGACCAGTGGCCGGCAACTGAGTTGTCGGCCGGCAGTCGGCCACCCAAAGTATAGATCTGAAGACAGTAACTGCCTTTAATAGCCCATAATAGTCAGGCATACGTCGGCAAGGCCGGCATATGTCGGCAGGCCTGCATGTCTGTCGGCATATAGCCGCCAGTCAGTGCTGTAGCCCAAAAAGTTTTTTGCAACCTACAAGGTGCTTCATGGGCAGCCTATTGGGAGACCATCACATATAAGAGAATGATCCTCTATACCACTTAATGGTTATAAACCATTAATTTACCTTCAATATTGAACCTGGACATTGTGTTAAGAAGACACTTTATATCAAAAGACTGTTTCAAGCAAACAGGTAAGAACTGATTGTACTAAAAAGTTTATTTTACTGAACTAAGGTTTCCTACATGTATATAAACCTGCCTGTCTCTTTTCAGCCAGACTTGGGAGGTATCAGTAACCTATACAGAGATATACCATACAAGTACAAACTATCCATTATGTATATGATGACACTAATATACAAACTGTTCGCTAGATTGTTCCTTGAACTCACAATCATCGGGTTTTTTCCTAGAGTCTACCCAGATTCTTCCCTGTAGGGGACAGGAAGAGCTGACATTATTTATGACCAGTTAATTGATGTATAACGGTAACATCAATTGTCTCTAGGTCTAGAAGACCAAATAGGAAATATTTATCTTGAGATAACGGCACTATTGAAAATCCACAGATACATTAATGCTCTGGTAAACTTCCATCAGGACGACATGGCCTGAGTCCAAAAAATGGATTTTGAATTGTAGCAAAAAATCTATTTTTGGGTGAGGTAGCCATGTCGTCCTGATGGACCCACCCTCTTTTTGACAAAAGGATAATGAATCCCTCCCTATGGTACTGTATCT
>NC_090734.1:36072222-36077222 GCF_036898095.1 Palaemon carinicauda | reverse complement strand
ATATATATATATATATATATATATATATATATATATATATATATATATATATATATATATATATATATGTGTGTGTGTGTGTGTGTGTGTATGTATATATAAATATATACAGTATATATATACATACATCTATATATATATATATATATATATATATATATATATATGTATATATATATATATATATATATATATATATATATATATATATAGATATAGATATATATATATATATATATATATATATATATATATATATATACATATACTAATATATATATATATATACACATATATATGTATGTATATATATATATATATATATATATATATATATATATATATATATATATATATATATATATATATATGTAATTATATATATATATATATATATATATATATATATATATATATATATATATATATACATATATATATATATATATATATATATATATATATATATATATATATATATATATATATATATATATATATATGTACATATATATACATATAGTTATATATATGTATATAATATTACATGAAATTCATCCTAGCTATACAACTGATTCCTAGCACCAGTTGAAATGTATATATTTAATATTTTAGAATAAAGGATTTGATTAAAAAAAGACCTTTTATAGAAAAAAATTGTTAGCTACACTTAATAGATATTTATAGTCATTAAGAATTTTCATGCATTAATAGTTAAGACTTTCATTTATAATCCAATAGGTGAAACAAATATATCATATACATTGCCTGTTTTGCGTTACTACAACAAAGGCATATATATCATAAATGTGCAAACATCATGAGTTTTTTTTTTTAAGAAAAACATTAATTTGTATTTATCTAATTGATATTTTAATGACAATGAATGTTTTTTTTTAATCATAATTCAGAATGAGAAAATGATATACGCGACCCTTTGTACAGTGCTCTTATATAAGAAGAATGTAGAGATTATATGATCTCATTACGAAGAAAGACCTACAGAAATTATAACATTATTCCGAAGCCCCTTTCTCCTTGAAATAAATCATAAACCATTTCGGTAATGAAACGTAATTGTGCATTCATAACAATGATAAGTTGTCAAATTATCTAAAAGTACCCTTTTCCCATCAAATAGATAAAATACGTTTTTCGGTAATGAAATGTAATTGGGCGTATCTATCTGGTATATTATTCCATACCTTAAGTTAACAGTAAGAAAAATAAGGTTTAAGTCCCAGTTTGGATTAGTTATTCTCTTCTTAGCAAAATTATTTCTAATCTAATTTAAAGTGAATGCTTTATACGAACAGAGATTGCCCATAAGCAAGATGTTAAACCCTTAATGCACACTGCTCTAATACTCCCTATTAGTTCCAGTTATCCCTTTTTGATGTAATAAATGAATTAGAAAATCTTAGCCACACCTCCCCTTTCATGATATAAAATTTTTTAATAAACCTTTCTCAGACCTAAATTATATTCTATATTCCCTTTGACTTTGATATTAGATTTGAAAGCAAAAGGACTGTCATCCTTTGCAGCGTGACCGAAAGCCTTTCCTTTGACGTTCCAGATGATGGAGGCTGGCTCACAGTTTTCATTGATTTTGCTTCATATCAAATTCAGTTCTCCTACCCAATCATATCTCTCTCTCTCTCTCTCTCTCTCTCTCTCTCTCTCTCTCTCTCTCTCTCTCTCTCTCTCTCTCTCTCTCTCTCTCTCTTTAGACACATATGTAGGAAAATATAAGAGCTGATGACCTTTTATACGTCTCTGACTACCTAATTTGTGTTTTTTAGTCTGATACTCATAAGGGCTTTTTTTTTTTTTTTTTTTTACTTTACAATGCAGTACAATCCATTCCCCTCGGGTGAACTAGAGTCACCAAGTCTTATTTCCCTTATTGGAACTGACATATGGCCCTAAATACAGAGCAAGAATTTCCTTTGTCAATCAAAAAACAAGGACAAATGTTGACTTGGACCCCCAGTTTTTAATCGATTTTTTTGGTTTTTGCTTTTTGATCATTTCTAAATTAGGCCTTTTTAATGGAATTAACATTTTTTTTTTAATTCAAAAAATACATTATACTGTACTATTCAACTATTCAATAGACTGAATAGTAATATGTCAACTAATATCGTTTGATAAAAAAGGTCAAGTTAAAAATTTATTAGATTGACTTACCTGTTATTTTGTTTGTCAAATAAACATAAATCTAGTAGTGTTTTCACATAAGTCTTATAAAAAAACCAGATTGCTGCAGAAGTTTAATATTTCATTCAGAAATAAGTCTTGTAAACGACTGACTCTTCACCGGGTATTTAAAATGAAAATGCTTTTTAATGTTAACATTGTTGACCACCTTCAGGTTAGTTTTTGTTCAATAAATTATGGTTTACAAATGTCTAATTTCCAATTCTGTTTTGTTTATATTATAAGACGCTCTAGTATATTCCAAAATTCATAGGACTCAGACTTGGTATTTAGATATCAAGTTTATATAATCATACTTATGCTAATCATATTAGGAATGATATGTTGATTTATCGGCCATTTTTTCTACATTATATAAATATTCATTTCATGTATATATCGTGGAAAATCACATTTAAATATACAATGACCAATGATTAGAGAATTTATCATTTTAAAATATGAGTCAATGAAAACATTATAATTATTTGCAGAAAACAAAACTAGAATCCTCATAATCTGTTTGTAATGGGATATTTAGTATATGCAGTAGCTATCCTCTTGAAATTGGTAAGATTTAATTAATTTGCTAATTTTTCAGAGGTTTCTTCTAGCTGCCAATTTCCTTAGATTTTGTTAGTTGTTAAAGTTCTGTGTTACCTTTATAGCTCCTTTTCAGGAATAATATCTACATAATTGTTGTGTTCATCTTCTCCCTTCAAGTTCTTTATAGGTTTTAATCAACGTTTTTCGCTTAATCACATGAAACGCCTTACTCTTGTTCAAATTATCTTTGTTACTTACAAGATTGGGAGAGGCGAGGTGTGTATCCCCTTAATCTTTACCGATTATAAGAGTTGGTTCACAATCCACTGCACTTTTTATTAAAAACAGAGAAATCATTCAAAATCCAAGAAATATGTTTCAAATGCTTTTTCTGTTATACTTGTAAAAAGGAGTTTCACATAAGAGTTTGTTGATTAGTTACCCTAACTATTCATGATCATTGACATTAAAAAGTGTATAGTATACTGTGTTTCCATCATAAGTTGCGTTAATAATAATAATAATAATAATAATAATAATAATAATAGTAATAATAATAATAATAATAATAATAATAATAATAATAATAATAATAATAATAACCACATGCCAGTGAATGTTCAACACTCGCTCAGAATCAATATAAGATACAGCATGATACAGCAGCTCAAGCTTTCCATTGCAGTCTCTGTAGAATACCAAATAAAATACAGCAACAAATGGCACAAACCAAAACCTCAAACTGGTGGAAAAGGATCACACCCCTGGATAGCAGTATGAATTCGGAAAGTGTAATAACTGAATATCGACCAGACTTCACTCTGGTTGACAGGACAATAAAAAGCAGTATCACCCATAAACGTCACAATGGTGTGGGAAGATGAGTGTATATAAAAATATAGAAAAGCACCAAGACTTACGAACATGATTGAGAAGGCTAAATCGATTGCAAGTAAAAGTTGTATTAATAATCATAGGATCATTAGGGACCATACCTAAGCTTTTGAAAAGGAAATCTTGAGATTGTAATAGCCAATATCAACCCACCACTTGCACAGAACAGCCTGGAACTTGCAACTGCACACCTTGTGAAGAAAATGAGGAAATTCTCAGGAAGTTGGATGTAACCTGGAGCCCCGCTCTATAAACCACCAGTAGTAATAGATGGGAACGATCAATCATGAAGAAATGAATGCCATTGATAACTAAAATTTACTACAATGATGATGCATGATCTGGTCCTATACGTCTCTCCCGGGCAACTTTGTAAATAATATAACATGTCATGAAAGAAAAAGTGATAGAATAATATTTTCGAAAAGGTCCTGAAAAAGAGAAAACAATTTATTCCGGGACTTTTGAAATATAATTGAGCCATTTATTACATACACGAAGACCACCCTCATATACTAATGAAGAAATTGTACAACTCTGAGCGATTTAGGTATACCATGATTTACAAGATATACAAAAAAGACAAAATTGCTGGATATCATGACGTATGAATTTAAGTACGAAGACTATTGCAAGTCGAGGTGGAGGTATTTCTAGTAATCCTTGAGGTATTAGAAGTAATCTCAGAAGGCCTTACACGAGGCCTGGAGAGGTTTGGTTGCACTGACCACGAGCCAAGCTTACTCCAGGAAGGTGTTTTGCTAATCACAGCCCTCCTAATAATATGATAGTATGTCGATAACTGAAAACTGCATGATGGTGTTTACATCCTCAGTAAATACTGCAATGCGGATCATGACTCACCATAATTGAAATAATAAGGTTGTGGATGTAAGTTACATTCGTTTGATTATGAGGACAAAACTCTAACTTGGACAAATCCTGAATACATGAAATATGTTTATTTAGTGTTGATATAAAATTTATATCAGCCATTTAAGCTTCGCCCTAAATAATTCAGCTTAAAAGACCTTGTGAGGTATAACGATGTTTACAACTCTCAACATTACATGATATAAATGCAAACACTACAAAATTAGCGGCAAATATTAAAGCTTTGCTGCTCACCCGTATATTCATAACACAGGAAATAACGAATTGATGCATTTGGTGACAGTACAGATTTCCTTACGTAATTCTGGTGATAAAGAAAAACTCGTTTTAATGAAAAACATTTTGATAGATAAAAATCCTTGGATTTAGTATTTTTTTCATATTATTCAAGTTTAGTTAATAATAAAAGTATTCACTGAAAATCCTTCAAAATTAAGTGAATGCAATTACTGGCGAATGGCAAA
>NC_090734.1:36062222-36067222 GCF_036898095.1 Palaemon carinicauda | reverse complement strand
AGCGCAGCCACGTAACCAACACCACTTGAAAATATAAAACAGCCGTTAGTCCATTATAAACACTAATATAACCACCAGTGTAAAGACAAACTATCAAGGAAGGTAAACAATAAGTCTACAGTATAATTAATCTTATACATCTAAAAAAAAATTAAATAATTTAGAAATATATAGCAATAATGTTACACCTCACCCAACCAAAAAAAAAAATTCCCAAATTTTTTTTAAAGTGATTTTCATTACAACATACAGGTTATCACATAATGAAATATTAAACCAACACTCAAAAATTTGAAATATTAAACCAACACTCAAAAATTTGAAATATTAAACCAACACTCAAAAATAATTATTAAACAAACTGCAAAAACATGACAAACCAAAGGAAAGAGGGGGGCAAGTACCAAGGTTTGCAGCTCACAAGGATAGCAATATATAACCAATACTAAAAAAAATCTTAAACCTAAATTAATCACAAGTAAACTTTCTAAAACCAGAAAACCAAAACATCACCATTCAATAAATATTTACCCAACCTAAAAATTTCACATCACTCATACCGTTAATAAACTTAATTAAGAGTCATTGCACTAACAACCGGATTCTGTATATATAGTCCAAAGGCTATAACCTTTTCCACACACAATATACTGTTCATTTTCAGGGATACACATCACTCACTATCAATAAATTTTGATCACAAAAACCACTGTTTATTTCAGTGTTATATATCACACTTATCACCATAGTGTCCAATACATACACACACCGAACGACAAAGAGAAGACCACCACAAGACTCCCCTGCGCAAACAAACAAACAAACTTGATGAAGCGTAATTATTAGCCTGAAAATACAGAATACCAGATTAGTGCCTATCTCTTTTCTTAGCTTATTATAAACCTTATCGTACCTGATACCTCTAAACCTTAGTAGATTAACCTTAACTCAGTCTAGGGTACCACTCATACACCAGCCTGTAGCGCCTAAAAAACGGCTGTGTTGTGCTACAGACCCGTGAGCCCATGACCCATCTAATTAATCAATCATTAGAAAGTACCAGTGATCACCCTCACCTTTTAACCTTAAAGATCCCATATAATATACCCAAACCAATATAGTCTTCTGTAAACAAACCATGATTATTAAATCTTAAATATACATTTACTTCTACTCACTACGTGCCCACTTCAACAGCACACACACCATAATTAGAACGATACAGATACTACCTTTAATAACTGCATAGCCCTCTGTCAATAATCTAATATTCAACGCTGCGAGAGAGAAAATCGGCAACAATATTATCTTTTCCTGGGATGTGGGAAAATTCTAAATTTCACTCTTGCAGCATGAGACTCCACCTCATCAATCGTTGATTTTTATTCTTGTATCTGCTGATGAAGGTCAGGGGATTATGATCCGTCAAGACCTTAATAGGTGTATCTGAGGAGGAGAGATAAACCTGAAAATGATTAATAGCGAATATTAAAGCAAGAGTCTCTTTCTCCACAGTTGAATACCTACGTTGGGCGGAGGACAATTTTTTTGAAAAGAATGCGACAGGATGAGAAACTCCCTGCTCGTCATTCTGCAACAACACCGCTCCTACACCAACGTCACTTGCATCCGTGGCAAGAGAAAAAGGAAGGTCAAAATCATGAGCTCTCAAGACAGGGAAATTAATTAAAACTCTTTTTAAATTATCAAAAGCCCTTTGCGTTTCATCCGTCCAGACAAATGCTACCTTCTCTCTCAAGAGATTTGTTAACGGATCGGCTATATCTGAAAAATTCCTAACAAACCTTCGGTAGTACCCACTCAAACCAAGGAATCTTCTGACATCCCTCCTACATTTAGGGACTACCATGTTTTCAATACTTTCGATATTGGCCTGCTTAGGAGCAACTTTACCATTACCAACCTCATGACCCAAATATACCACCTTCGCCTTTGCGAAATCACTTTTCTTTAAATTAATTACCATATTTGCCTTTTTCAACACCTCAAATAGTGCCCTAATACGTTTTAAATGGGTTTCCCAATCATCGCTATAAATAACAATATCATCAATATACACAACACATCCTTCTAAACCATGGACTAAAGTATTCATTAACCTCTGAAAGGTGGCAGCCGCGTTCTTCATACCAAACGGTATAACTTTACATTGAAACAATCCCTGTGGTGTTACAAAAGCAGACAGGGCCCTTGCCCGCTTTGAAAGAGGAACTTGCCAATAACCTTTCAACAAATCGAATTTGCTAATGTATTTGGCCTTACCCATTCGATCAATACAATCCTCAATTCGAGGTAATGGATAACAATCAGATTTAGATAACTCATTCAACTTACGGTAATCAAAACATAACCTGAAATCACCGTCGGATTTCTTTACCAATACAACAGGTGATGACAAAGGACTTTGACTAGGTTCAATTAGGTCATGTTTTAGCATATAATCCACTTCCTTTGCTACAACCTCATTTTTGAAGGGATTCAACCTGTAAGGAGATTGTTTCACAGGAGTGGCGCTACCTACCTCTACATCATGTTCAAGGACCGAAGTCCTACCCGGTACATCCGAAAATTATTCTTTATAATCAGATACTAAATTTTTCAAAGACCTTTGTTCTTCCTTACCTAAATGTGAAATTACTCCCGAAAAATTTTCCAAAGACTTTCTATTATCCGACCGCCATTCACATCCATTAAAACAATTATCATCAATACCCTCCCCCTCTGAAAAAGAAAAATGGTTATTGTTCTCAGAATCTACCGTATTCCCAATAGTTGCCACAGGAATGACTTTTTCAAGTTCCATATAAGCCTTCAACATATTTACATGACACAGTTGAAAAGGTTTCCTTCTTTGAGGTGTCTCCACTAAATAGTTAACTTCACTTACTTTTTTCAAAATTTTCCAAGGACCTGAAAAGGAAGCTTTCAATGGATTCCCTGGGAAGGGTAACAAAACCAATACTTTATCGCCTACCGCAAAGTCGCGTGCCTTGGACCTTCTATCAAAAAAGAACTTCATTCTTTCTTGGCTACATAATAAGTTTTCACCCGCAAATTTCCAAGCCTTGGTTAATTTATCGCCTAGATTAGACACATAATCCAATAAATTAACCTCAGGGATATCTCCCTCCCAAGACTCACGAACCACATCAAGAGGACCTCGAACACAATGGCCAAATACAAGGTTGAAAGGCGAAAAACCTAAAGACTGACTTGGGACAGAACGAAAAGCGAACAACAAATAAGGTAATTCCTTATCCCATTCAGAACCATGAATCAAACAATATTTCTTTACCATAGATTTCAGGGTCTGATGAAATCTCTCCAGAGCTCCCTGACTTTCTGGATGATATGGAGAAGAGGTCACATGTTTTATATTTAACTCTGCCATTTTATCTCTGAAATACCTGCAAACAAAATTAGAACCACAATCCGATTGAATAATTTTAGGCATCCCAAACCTGGTAAAAAAGTCAATTAGTACATCTACAATTTTAACACTTTTTATAGTACGTAGTGGTATGGCCTCGGGATATCGAGAAATCCTATCCATGATTGTCAAAATATACTCATTACCACTACGCGTCTTCGGTAATGGTCCAACCACATCAATAATGACTTCCTTAAAAGGTTCGGAAACTACAGGAATAGGACAGAGGCGATTTTGGAATCCGCTGATTGGGTTTACCGACCCTCTGGCACACATCACAACTATTGACAAACTTCTTTACATCTGCCTTCAACTTCGGCCAATAATATTTCCCTAACAATTTGCAAGAAGTTTTATGAATTCCAAAATGGCTGGCCAAACCACTTTCGTGCGCAAATGACATTAACTCCTTCCTGTAACCAAAGGGAACCATTATCTGTTTCACAATTTCATAATCAACATTATCCACCCCCATAGGCCTACTCAACCTATATAAAATATTATCAATTATCTTAAATTTGGGACCGAAACTCCTTTTTCTGGGCTTTGATTAACTCTTCAGTAGTCCAATTTAACTTGTCCGTTAACATTCCAAGATCTACAGCTAGGCTATCACTACGATCTAAACTACTTAAATCTACATCAATTGTTGACTCTGCAGAGTCAACAATTCTAGCACTAGAACGAGTAACTGCTGCTACTTCACTATCAGGGTTTATCAATATCGGACAATTATTATTCTTCATAGCCACATCATTCCCTAACACAACATCAACCTCCTTAACCGGGAATTTATCAACTATGGCCAATTTCAAATTCCCTGCAAAGGAAGGGCAGATTAAATTAAAATTTTCAATAGCATATGACTTTACGGAATCAGGAAAACCAGCCAATAACACAAATTCCCCACTTTTCGGTACAAAATTACAAGGTAATGCCTCCCTTAAAATCAAAGACTGAGCTGCACCGGTATCACGCAAAATACGCACTCGTCTTTTCTTGAACGAATTGGCGAAGGAGACACTACCGAAGGACAAATATCTGTCAAAACAACCAGGTAGTCATTGATCAGCGGATGTTGTTGGGGTAGGTTGTCTCTCTCTCTCTTCCACACCCATCACTGGCCTAACATTAGCATTTTGGGATTTTCTAAACGCATAACACATGCTCTTTACGTGCCCCTTCTTATTGCAAAAGAAGCACGTCAATGTTTTCAATTTCTCTGGATTATATATATTTTGCCTATTACCTCTGTTAGAAGAAAAATTATTATTAGCATTACCCTGATTATTACCCTGATTATTATTACTTCCATGATTATTTCTGTTAAACACCTTAGCATTATTATTCGGATTAGCATTATTATTCCTACCCATCTTAACCCAACTAGACTTCACATTTGTCGTTACTCCCCCTAACTCACTCTTATGAGACAAGCAATATTCGTCACTAGCGATGGCTACCTCCTGAACGGTCTCGAGTTTTAACTCTTCGAGGTGGACCTTCAGTTTATCTGGGACACACCTCTTAAACTCCTCCACCAAAATTA
>NC_090734.1:36039722-36052222 GCF_036898095.1 Palaemon carinicauda | reverse complement strand
GAGAGTGAATGCTCAGTAGCATGTGCTTTGGAATATTCTTTACATGTGGTTTAGAAATTTGGAGAAAATCCGGAAAATAGGATGTTATTTATCCTTTATTATTATTTCGGGGTTAATTGTGAGGGGACCTAGCTGACCGAGAGAGAGAGTCCCCTTGCATGGCATGAGTTGCGTTTGGGATATTAATACTTGGCAGCTCTGACACCCCTTTTGCTTGGCCCACCACGCTTCCAACATACTTTTGAAGTTTCAAGGAGTAGCTAGGTTTTATATTAAAAGGTGACACAAAGGTTACAGAAACAGAGATAGAAATTTGTAGCCTGAAGACTCCCCTTTCCCCCTCTCCCTCTTTCAGATGCCTCTCTGTGTATTTTTTTTTTTTTTAAGTGTATAGTGAAAAAATTTATGTTTTGATGTGAAGAATACAGTTGCATCGTGATCTGGTTATGTGTTTTGATGAAGCATCAAGCTTGTAAATAGTATTAATCAGATCTAATTTCAAGCTTTTGTATCATTCATTTTGTCTTAGTTTAAGGTTTATTCAGACTAAAACCTTGAAGTCAGTTTCATATAGAATTTTCAGCTCGTGACATATTTCTTGTCCTAATCTAATATATTTTCAGACCTATTTTTTTTCCAGTGACTTAATTTTTTTATTATGTAAACTCTTTTCAAATTATATCAATTTTTATATAATATCTTTATTTTAGTAAAGAGTAGTATTATTCCAATCACCATTTTCTTAGAATAAGATTCCATTCGTATCCTGTTAAGAACCACCGCAAGTTTTGAATACACTACTTGAGAGTAGTTACCTATATTTATTTAGTGTACTTAAGAGACCTTATGATATTCAGTGCTTTATATGTTGCCACCTGGGAGCTATTTAACTGCCTCAGTATTTGTGTATTAATATTTCAAAGAATAAGAGTTTTAATGTAAAAGCAAACAAATGAGTTTGGAATTAGAGAGAATGAGTAACTTGCCAGTCGTAATATATATAATAATATATGTTAGGCTACCAATCACGAGCCTTAGTATAATATGTATTTTTCTAGTTCCCAGACAAGTGAACAATAAGCGAATAAAATATTTTTGGAGCCCGTACCCTTGGGATCGAGCTATTCTGTTTTGTACCAACCGTGTGTCACACAATTGTACATAATTATTTTGTATATATTATGCTTGTATCTGCGCTCTTCCCTCGCACTAAAAAGAACCTGAATGATCATGTCTCCGTTTTGTTCTGTAACATTGTCTGTCTCTCGAACAGGTTATGTCCTGTTGCCTTGAGGTTTTGTATATAAAGGAGAGTGTTCCTTAATAAACAACTCGGTTGATTGCTTCCTGCCTTTGAGTTCACAACCCTCTCTCGGCACCGTCACAGTTTTAAATATTGGTGATTACAGAGCCATGTTTTGATTAAAGGTATTTGAATAGTAGTGTTGATAGGATTTTGAGTATTGTTAGGTTATCATCTTTTGGAGAAGCATTAATTATTGTATAATTATAGGAGGGAAAAGTTTAATATCCAAGAGTTTTTGAATAACCCAAGTGTTCAGGAATTATCGGAAGCTAATGTAACTAAAGCTCAATGGCTCTCTATCTTAATGGTATGGTGCGGCCATACAACGATTAGAATGATTAAAGCCCAAATCAAGTGTCCAGCCTTAGAAGCGTTGATAAATTTGGGAAAGTTGTCGGAAGAAAATATTGTGGAAGCTCATGAACTGTGGGAGGAAGCTGAAGAAGAATTTTTAATGAAGCAAAGACCGGTTGAGCCACAAACTGAAAGCATGGAAGTAGACAAGGATGTGGCAGCTGACATTCACCAAAAGCAGCCAAGGAGAATTTGATCAAGTTTAACATTATGGCAGAGGAGAAAGAAGAAGCAGGACGTTCGAGGGGAAAGAAAGCAAGATGGGAAGAAAGAAAGAAGGAAATGGAAATTAGACTGGAAGAAAAAGAAAAGGAAATGGAAGCAAAGCAAGAAGAAGAAGCTGGAGAAATGACAGGACATGCAAGGTAAATTGAAGTGAATGAAATTGCAAGAAATGGAGAAAAACAAAGAAGACAGGAAGAAAAAGAGATTGGCAAAGCAAGGCATGCGGGGTAGTTGGAATTGTTGCACGCCCGTACCCTTTTGACACTGTAATTTGAGACGGCCCCTGCTTAGCATGATCTGGTGTTTACTTTGTCGAGAGCCCAGAGGTTAATTCTAAGGATCGGAGAAAAGTCTCCAGATGAGTTCTTAGATCATTTTGAAACGGTTGCAGCGACAACGAAAACCCTGAAAATAAATGGTCTGGGTTATTAAACAGTCTGCTCTTTTGGAGTGTCCACTGTGCTTACTTATCTTTATCTCAGGACTAGAGTATTGTGTATCAAGAAGTGAAGAAGAGCATGCTGTAAGTATATCATATGACCCTTAAATATTATAATGAAAGACTGCGAAGTTTGAGAAAGGACGAGAAAATTACTTTCCATAATTACACTTATAAGGTGCAGCGATGTTTTAAGAGATGGGTTGAGGCTGCTAATGTAAAAGAGATGGCTGATTTGGAGAAATTGATAATACTAGAGCAGTATCTACAGGAAATTCCTGAACACATTCGAATGTACTTGAGAAAGAGAGAGATGAAGGAACTTGATTAAGCTGCTTTGCTGAGTGAACATTATAATATGATCAGTCCTAAACCCTTCTTAGGCACGAAATTTTAACTGTCTGACCAAGTGTCAAGTGTTTGCCAAACCACGGAAATCAGTTCAGTAATAACTAAGGGAACAAGTTCAACAGTTACAAAGGAAGTAGCACAGATACTCTCCCTTAGTACAATGGGATATTACCAAAGCAACAAATGTCGAAGCGTCCTTCTTCATGTATTATGAAAGACGTGTAAAAGGATAATATTTTCTCTTCTAAGTGTAGCGAGAGAGGCCATTTGTGTGAGGAATGTTGGTCATACCAACCGAAAGCAGTCCGCCCAAGTGATTAAGGATAGTTTGACTTCACAGAATATGAAAACTAACAGGCAATCGGGAAAGGATGGAGGGGAAAATAAACCAGCTAACATTTACATGATGAACAGGAAGAAACAAAACAGCATGAATGCCTTTAAACCTAATATTTATGATGGTATATTAGCAGCAATAGATGGGAGTGAGAAACTCCTGTCAGGATATCGTGCGACACAGGTTGTAACCATAGTGTGGTGGTACAAGGAATAAACCAGTTGGTGAAACAGTCTCTCACAGGGGACTCAGTTATTTTGAAGTGAATAGGAGGTGAGGAGGTCACCCCTATTTGCCGTTGAAACTATCATGTGAGTTGGTGACAGGCAATTTTGATTTTGCTTTTAAGGAATTATTGGCTGTCAAAGGAGTCGACGTCCTGCTGGGTAATGAGATAGATGGAGCGCTGTTCATGCCTTGTACTAGTGTAACAGAGAAACCATTGAAATATAGTCCTACGACTAAATTCGAGGACTACACGTATCTGTTTCCTAGTTGTGTTACGACTAGAAGTATGAAGAAGAAAGAGGCTGCTGAAAAAAGAAGAAAAAAGAAATTGAGGGAGCAATGTATTTAAAGGATTTGTTTTCCGAAGACGCGGATTCCCTTGATGGTATGCAAGAAGGGACCTACTGAGTAGGTCCGAGCGAAGAAGAACGGCAGTCGAGCGGAAAAGAGGACAAAGAAATATTGACTTGTAAGATATAGAAAACCCAACATTAGAAGTAGGACAAGAGAGTAGGAAAAGGCTGATAGGATTAGAATGGAAAGATGCAACGTTAACGAAGTTACTGTATCGTGTGTTGGTCGAGAGGGAGGCACAACAGTCTCTGTCCTATTATTTTCCTAAAGATAGGTTGCTTATGAAGAAGCATAGACCCGCCGATATCCCTGAGAATGCCGAATGGTTGAATGTATCATCAGATATTCATTTCCACACCGTTGAGAGCACAGGTGATCGCCGTCGCACACGAGACAGTACATATGGGAGTAAAGAAGATGACAGAGAAGAAAATGAAACACTTTTCTGACCTGTCCCGCATAAGGATATGAGCTAATTTTACCATGTATGTCACGTATGTGAAATGTCTAGAAAGCCGAATGAGTGCATTAAGAAAGCTTCCCTACACCCGATAGAAGTGTGTGAGTAAAACCCTTCAGCAAGGTAATTATCGACATTGTAGGAACTTTACCATGGACGAAAAAAGGTCACAAATATATGTTAATCTTGATGTGTCCAGTAAGAAGATACCCAGAAGCCATACCCATCAGAATCATCAGTGCCAAGATAATTTCCGAGAAGTAACTGACTTTTTCACTAAGTTTTGTATACCGGATATCATTCAAAGTGACCAAGGAACGAACTTCACAAGGAAATTATTTCAGGTTGTAATGAAAGTGTTGGATGTTAAACAGCAAATATCAACTGCTTATCGTCCGGAGACCCAAGGTACATTAGAAAGGTTTCATCGTTTGATAAAAAGCTGTTAACGAAGTTCTGCAATGAAACGGGGAATGGATGGGACATTTGAGTACCACTGATGTTATTCGAGGTACATAAAGCTTATCAAGAAAGCATAAGATGTAACCCAAATGCAAGGGTACTCGGACGAGAAGTACGAGGACAGATTAAAATGCTAGCAGAAAAAAAAGGGAAGTATCGAGAGAAAATGGATGGAGAATATGTCAAGAACTTGAGGAAAAGGATCAGCGAGATAAGGAAATTTTCTTTTTAAAACTTCAAGTCAAGGAATAAGGAAGAAAAGGTTTGGTAGGAAAAGTAAGGACCTACAGTCCTCGATAGGACAACAGGTATTAGTTTTCCTGTTGATAAGGAGATTCCCACTCACCAAAAATTTTCAAGGACCATTCAAGATTTTGGAGAAGATCAGTGACCTGACCTACGTTATCGAAACCCAAGGATGAAGGAAAAATAAAAGGAAAGTACATGTCTACCTAACGAAACCCTACTTGAGTGAAAATGAGACCAAAGCTTCACAAATATGTATGGCGCAAACCATACCATACCATGGGAAACAAGAAGAATTGAGCCGACTATTTAGATGTGTCCCTGAAATTGTGTCGGACACCTCAAAATGAACCAGCCTAGTGAAGTATGAGATGCACCTCAAAACCAAGGAGAGAACATTTAAACAACGCGCCTATCGACTATTTCCATAACACAGAGAAGTCATGAGAAAAGTTAACTATTTTTTATAAAATGGTTTGGCTGAACAAAGTTTTAACCCTTACAGTTCCCCATGCTTGCTCGTGAAAAAACTCTACGGAACTTTTATTATGTGTACTGTCTACCGAAAGTTAGACTCGATCAGTGTGGCCGATAATTATCCATTGACGCAAATCGACCAACTACTCGATAATATCAAAGAAGCAAGATTCATCTCCAAGATTGACTTGTTGAAAGGTTATGATCAAATCTCTTTGGACGACAACGCAAAACTGTTATCAGCTTTTATAACCCCGTTTGGATTATATCAATACACTGTCGTGCCCTTTGGTGTAATGAATACCCCAGCTATTTTTCATAATAGTGATGGATAACCTTCTATGATCGATCGAAGAAGTAGGCATATATCTCAATAATATTGTGATATATCCAAAGACCTGGGAAGAGCATCTCTGAATCCTAAAGAAGTTATCTCAAAAGTTACAATGAGCATACCTGACGATTAATCTGGGGAAGAACGAGCTTGTAAAGGAAATAGTTCGGTACTTTGGATATGATGTAGGAACAAGCCGAATCACTCCAGCTATTGTCGAGGGAATAATAAAAGCATCACCCCACCCCCTATCCAATGAGGAATCAATTATAAAGCTATTTAGGTGTGACAGGATTCTACTGACGTTTTTACACGAAACTTTTCAGATGTAGTCACTCCATTGACGGATTTGACAAGCCCAAAGGAAAGACTTTTATGGACCAGCAAGTGCCAGGATTACTTTGACATGATAAAGGCCATATTAACCTCGGAAACGATACTCTGTTCCCCTGATTTCAACAAAAAATTTCTTATCCAAGTGGATGTGTCGGATTACCAGATTGGAGCTGCCTTATTGCAAGACTACAAGGAAGGAATTCATCATCCTGTTTGTTTCATATCGTCGAAGCTAGAGAAACTTTAACGAGACTAATCGACAGCTGAAAATAAACCTCTAGCTTTAGTCACAACAATAAACAAGTTCGAGATCTATGTGAATCGACCACAAAATGAAGAGATTATAGTATATTCCAATCATATCATTTAACTTTTGTGAATAATATGAAAATAATAATCAAAGGTTAAATAGGTGGTCATTATTCTTGCAATCGTATCGTATTAATGTAAAACATACCTCAGGTAAAGATAAAGCGGTTGGAAATTTTTTATCAGGGTAAATCGATGGATTCTAGCCCTGAATGAAAAATTCATTTTGGAGAACTATATTACGAAAGTGGTCTAGGGTAGAGTAAATACATTAGTTTATTAATTATTATATTTATATTTTATTTATGCATTGAAGAGAGGAATCGCTAGCTCTTAAAATAGTTCCTCTCATGTTGATGTAAGTATTTTATGTAAATTAAATAAAACATTCATCGTA
This sequence comes from Palaemon carinicauda, assembly GCF_036898095.1. NCBI lineage: Eukaryota > Metazoa > Arthropoda > Malacostraca > Decapoda > Palaemonidae > Palaemon > Palaemon carinicauda. The sequence goes on along the minus strand of NC_090734.1, from coordinate 36,045,607 downwards.
AAATTCGTTGTATTCTTTATTTGAGTTAGTAAATGTAAATCTACGTTTTTTTTTCATTAATAATGAACTTTATATTTCACATAATTTTGTTAAGAAGTCTTCCAAAATATATTTCACGGTGTTGTGGGATTCTTGCGAAATATGGAAAAGGGCTTAGGTAATGTCCTTTTATAATTTTTGAGGCATTGGATCATGTTCGAGAAAGAATACTCAGTTACATGGGCTTTGGAAAAATCTGCACACATGCTTTAAAAATTTTGCAAAAGGCCTGGTGATAGGATGTTATCTTTTTTTCTCACTTCAGGGACAGCGGGTGGGTGGAGCTAGCTTACTGAGAGAGTCGTCTGGCGTGGCATGAGTAGTGTTTGGAAGAGTGATAGTTGGCAACTCGGCCATGCCTTTTGCATAGACCAAATCCTTTGTAAGATTTTAGGAGGAGTTAGGTTTTATATAAAAGTTGAGACCATGTTTACAGAAACATATAAGGAAAGAGAATTGTAGCCTTAAGACAGACATCTTCCCCTCCCCCACTCTCACATGCAACTCAGTGTATGGTTTTAAAAGTGTACAATCTATAACAAACGTGATAGGTAGCACGTGATCACCTGCTGCCACTGTCAGAGGTATGGACATTTTGAAAAAGATTGCAAGTCTAAGAATGAAGATGAAGTCTGCGGGAAAAGACTAGTGGAAAATGCTGATCATGGTTACTAGGGATGTCATAAACTCTGGCTATGTAAATATACAATCTGTAGATAATAAGATTGTTCAAATTAGAGAATTGATAAATGAGAAATATTTAGATATACTAGCATTATCTGAAACATGGCTAAATAACTTGGAAAAGGCAAAGATCTCTGAATGACGCCCCCCACCCATGCCTTCTTCCACATACCGAGAGAAGGTATGTCTGGTGGGGGTGTCTGACTCTTTATTCATAAAAGTTACTCAAATCTCAAAACGTTGAAAAGAGTTGGTGTAACAAGATTTGAATATATAAAGATAAAATTTTTGCCAAAAAAAAGAATATCCTTTGTAACAATCTACAAATCTCCTTGAACAAACTCTAGTATCTTTTTTGAAGAATTCATTACTCTCATTGATATGATTATCATAGAAAAAAACGAATTTATTATATGTGGAGACTTCAATTTTCGGATGGATGACGCATCAAATCCTGACGCTTTGGCATTTAGAGAGTTACTAGAATCGTATCACCTATTGAAAAATTTGGACTGCACAACTACTTTAACTGGGCATTCGCTAGACTTAGTTGAAAGTGATGATATGAATAATATTGTATCCGATATAAAAGTTGAAGGGAAGTGTACTATCTCCTCAGTACACAAACGTATCATGTTCAGTCTACCTCTACAGATAGATGGATAAGTAAAGAAAATAAACTTTAGACAAATCCATTTTTTCTCCTACCGTATTTATTAAAGAAGTTAAAAAGAATATAAATGATGCTATCAACATTCCCTGTGATCATGATGACCAACGTCTGTTAGGAGCTAAGTGTGCTAACTGTCTTATGACCACTTACAATAATGCGTGTAAAAGTGAATATGATCCCCACCGATGGAAAAGATTATAACCGTAAAAGACCAATCTCATTGGTTTGATGGAGAGACTTTGGTAAAAGAGAGGGAAAAAGAAATAAAGAGAGAAAGTGGAATAGGTTAAAAACTGAAAGTACATGGGTAGAATACAAAACTGTTGCGTGCCAATATAACTACCTACTAAGAATGAAAAAAAAGGTTAATACATAAGAGAAAGATCCTCGAAGCCGGAACAGACATAAATAAGTTATATCGTCTCTTCAATGGTATAATGGGAAATGTAAAAGAAAAAAAAATCTTCAAGATGGATACTGTGACCAGGAACAAGCAAATAATTTTCTACTATTCCTTAAGAAAAAAATAAAAATAAAAACTTAACCTGGTCATTTGTGAATACTAAACATCCGGGTACACAGACAAAATTTATACGATTCAACAACATAACACAATATGACATCACCAGAATTATAAAGATGAGTAAGGAAAAAAAACTGCACGATCGACCCTATGCCAATATCTGAAGTAATTGTAGAGAAAATCTTTTCTATTCTAGCCGAAATAATAATGAGAATAGCAAATACAAGCATTTATGAATGTAAGTTTCCTAAATCTGAGCAATGGGTCTCCATACACCATTACAGCTACCGAGGAATAGAGGGTGTCTTTAGGAGTGGTTCATAGTCCAAGGAGATTTCAGGGAAGTTAAGTAAACTAGTTTGAGTCATTGCATCTCTACATCAAAGCCTTCCTTTGGTAGCATGGTAGTGAGGTTGTTGTCTGATATAGGGTGATGTCAAGGAAAAGCTAGTTATGTCCATAGTTTAAAGGTGGAAGTGGTACCCTTGTCAGCAATAATACACTTAGGGATACCTACTCTCAGTATAGACCCTGAGAATAGTGCAGACGTATATGGGATGGTTGTTCCAGTTTCCATGGGAAGTCTTTGAAGCCAACAAGTTGAGTAGTCAAATCAGTAAACGGGTAAATAAGACCCTCTGATGTAAATAGGTGATCTGCCACGTCAACGAGAATGTAGGCAAAACTGCACCTAGGTTGTCGAAGTACTTTTGAAGTTGGGGATGAATTACAAGTACAGACCCAATCCTTAGCATTGTTGTTAATAGTGAGCATAAAGAAATACGTCCTCGTTAGGTGTTCAGTAGATTGCCACGAGGAATGTCAATGGCCATGAATGAAATCAAACACCTGTCAGTGCATTGGAGCAGGTATATATGGTCGTGGTCTACCAGTATTTAGATCGTGATGGAGAGTGGTGTTGGAGACGTCAAGGGGGACATCTTCCCAATTGGGGTATGTGCAAGATGTCCTACATGCTTGGTACTATAGATCTTTTCGTTGGGTTCTCTACCAAGGTACTAAAATTATATCCCAGAGGAATATCAGCCATTGTGCTTCTTTACAGAGTATCAGCAGCTGTATTATTTTCTCCATATATGTATTAAAGGGTTCAATTGTAATCGGTCAGGGCGGACAGATGTTGGTGTTGCTGTGTAGACCAGGCATCGTTTTGTTGAGTTAAGTTGTGCACCAATAGGCATAAATTCTAAGTAGTGACAGAAGTCACTGATAGACAAATGCACCAACAGTAATTAATGATCGAAGGTATAGTAACCGGATTCCGCTTATAACAGTTTTCTACTGAAGAAGGCCAATGGGCAGGGTGAGGTGTTTACTTCTTGCACGAAGAGTGCACCAATAGCAATGTCGCCAGTATTTTTAGAAAGAAGGAAAGGGGGATGTGGCACAGGATATGTGAGAGCAGCAATGGTTGATATGGTTTTTTTAAACTTCCGAAGTCTACTTCTTGAAAGGGACACCACTTCAGATCTTTTGGCTTCCCTTTGAGGAAGGCATAGAGGAGGGCAAGAGTACCTGCGTTGCCTAGAAGGAAACGGTTGATAATTGATCATGCTGAATATGTTTTGTTCTGTCTTGAAGGTCAAGGAAGTCGGGAAGTTCTGAACGTCTTCTACCTTCCAAAGGAGGGGTTGTACTCCTTCAGGACTGGTGGTGAGTCCTAAGATCCATATATCGTTGGTACCAGAGATACACTGTAGTTATAGTAAATTACATACCTCAGCAATTATTATACTTGCGACTTATTTCTAAACTTTTTATGTTCAGTAACTTTTTTTCCATAATTGTTATAATAAATCATTTATTGTTAGGGTCGTTTTATTAGACGACCTAAGTTATTCGTAAATATATATAAATATCTAATTCTCAAACTGCTTCTTTTATTGAAAGAAATACAGGGGGTGGGTGTAGAAAAAAAATAGACGAGAGACAATGAAAGACCATGTTACAGAGGCTCTGCCAATATCCAAGACTAGAAATATTTTCTTGGTTTTGAAGGGTCCGTAACTAAAGAATCTCTTCTACTCTTACCAAGGGAAAAATAGCCACAGAACAATTACAATGCAGTAGTTAATCCCCTCTGTGAAGAAAAATTATCTGGTAGTCTCAGTGTTGAAGAGTATGACGAAGCAGAAGAATAAGTAAGGAGTAGGCTACACTATCCTATATTTGTGTGGGCAAAGGGAAAATAAGCCGTAACCAAATTATAATGGACCAATTTAGTGCTGTTTAGTCAGCCAAACTGCCCAGTGACTCTTTAAGTGTAGTATCTCAACGGATTCTGCCAAAACGGAAATCTATTAAAAGACATCGAAAAGATAAATATTATGTTATGTTTAATAACATAATATTTATCTTTTCGATGTCTTTTGATAGATTTCCGTTTTGGCAGAATCACAGACTTTCTTCTACTTTACAAATACCATACTTACCAGCTTATCATAATCGTTTGATTATACTATTAACTAGTTAATAGTATAATCTTTTTAAACCTAACTTGGCTGATTAAATTCTAGCTGCCTTCATATTCGGCCAAATATGAACTTTGTAAATATTTTATATATTTATGAGTAAACTTGTAGGTTAGTAATTTTTTATATCTTTTGTATATCGCTTTTTGTGAGTTAGTTTATTGACAAAGATTTTTCCAAGCCGTAGGTATACTGGAAATTACACCTAATTTTGCTGGTATAAGATTTACATCTATTGAATCCATTGTTAGGCCATCTTCTGCTGCTTTTCGAAATAAAATCTCTTTTGTTTCACGTTGCCAAATATAATATCCCGTTTTCCTTTTTTGACGAAAAATTATGGTATCATGTTATGTTTGATAAGCCCTCTGTGAATTCAGCTTTGATGGATTGATTGGCTGTAATTCCTGTATTATGCAAAATGTTCATTTAATCACCAGATGATTCTTGACACAGAGTTTAATAATGGGATAGGCCATGACTGTATTTCACAATTATGGCGAAAGCATTGTACATAATTTCAATATTCATGAAATCCAGTCTCCTGGTAATGTAATAGGATAAATTATTTGGAACTTTCTCTATTCTTTTTTTTTCATACGAGACCTGTTGCTGCAATAATTCTTATAATTTTTATATTGCAGTTCCATGGAAAACTTTACCTCTTTTGATTTCTAAATATTGTTTATTGTCATATTCCATGTATATTTATTCCTACCATTTTTTGTTTTGCCTTTTAAATCCTCATGTTGAACTTAATGTGAATGGTGTATCTTCTAGAAAAAAGAGCCCGTTTGCTAGTAATAATAATAATAATAATAATAATAATAATAATAATAATAATAATATGTATATGTATATGTATATGTATATGTATATGTATATGTATATGTATATGTATATGTATATGTATATGTAAATGTATATTATTATTATTATTATTATTATTATTATTATTATTATTATTATTATTATTATTATTATTATTATTATTATTATAAAACAGGCGTGTAATGCAAAACACACATTTTCCTAAAAACAATTATATAAAATTACCTTGTTTGAAATTATACCCCTACAAGGATTAGAATCCTCCAAAATTCAAAAAATCAAGAACCAAAGAACCTGTTCCATCGAAGTACTTGTTGAGAATTATTGAACACTGTGTTGACAGCTAAATTATGGACATATATGAGGTTGTAGAGAGAATTTATATTTTGAACTCTTCTGGTGTCATATACACAGGAAGAGTAGATATCAACGGGCTTATATACAATAAGTTTACAATAAAGTTTTCAAGAGAATAGCCCAATCGATTTGTCCGAGAAACAACATTAATCTTATTAAGTTAATCTCAAAGAGGCTTCTATAGGACTATAACTTAAAAACTAAGAAAGAGTTATTCTCTAGCGTTATTAGTCCATGTGTTCCTACGATTCATAGCAGTTTAAATTATCTTGGATTAATTTTCTAT
>NC_090734.1:36009722-36034722 GCF_036898095.1 Palaemon carinicauda | reverse complement strand
ATATCAGCTGCTATTAATAACAATTATATGTTATGATTATAAATCTGCAATGCTCAACAATATTTCTATAAATAATGTTTAAAGCGAATCCCCCTTCCCTTATTTTAGTAAGACAGTAACTTGTTGGTTCTACATCAAAGCTCATGAATTGATTTTTTTCCAAGACCTTATACTGACTTTTTATATCATATTTTGATTGGATGAGCGATATGTATTGCCTATAAAGATAACTAAAGCATTTATTAGTTGTTGCAATAGCCGGAATGTGGTTGTTGGGAATTTGGAAGAAATGTTAAAATATACATCAGTAAGTGGAACGTAAAAAGATCCTTCACACAGTACATGCTTGAAAGAAAAACACACCGAAATGACCCATATTTCCCAACTGCAAACAAATAACAAAGATCCGGAGACCATGACATAAAAGGCTAAGAAAAATAAATAGTCCTGGAAACTCTCCAACAAAAACAGAAACTAATGGATAGAACTTATACATTTACCTCCACCTCAAATTTTGATCAGTATATAAAGACGAGGAATAACCAATCGATGTCTTACCCCGAAGGCCACTAATGAAAGAGTACAACTTATAATATATAACAACCCAAACTTAATAACGACCATAGTAATGAGGATCAGTACCAGTCCCATTTTGCCAAAACAAAGCGTGAACAAACATTGTCTACAAATTTTCATGCCCAGGGGATATGTAAATATCACAGAAAAGATACATTGGACACCATAATAGTACAGCCTTTCTACGAACAAAAATGGCAGGACCTACTATGAATTGCTAACTATTATTATTATTTTTTTTTTCTAAGGGATATAAACTCCACACATCCTAGTATACCGAAAAAGGAACAGTTTTATAATTGTATAAATGATAATATATCTAAATTTAGGTGATGTTTTAATTTGTGTGTTTTTTTTTTCCTAGAAGAAGTTTTGCACAGTATCTTGGATAGGCAGCCAATGGACCACCAAACTAATCATGGAAAGTCCTGGTATCAGCAGAGCAATTAAACAGCGTTGGAAGGTCATCAACATATTAGTATGTCAGGTCGTCAAAATACAGTGTTGTAAAGAATATTGCAATGTGCACATGATTAACCAGTGCATGAAGGAAAAGATAGGTGCCAGTACATCACCAACCCCAACTTGCCAGCTACGTTCACAAAAACCTGCATTTAATTTTAAAGAACACTGCATGTTTTACTCTCAGCCCGTGATATGTTCAAAAAAGAAGAGAACATATAATGAAAGATTTGTGTAGCCAGTTACAACTCATGCCTATAAGGATACCGTTGAAAGTGTGTGTTAGAAGCGTGCTGTTAATTGGGCTCACATGATTCACAGTAAAATAGAATTTGCCTAAGATTCACGTGGAGTTGAAACTGTTTACTTTCAAGTCTGCACAGAAATTTCAGGACAGGAAAACTATTCCTTTGCAGTATCATTTTTTCTGTGTCAATAAACACGAGCTTATAAGAGGATGACTAAAAGGCAGCATAAAACAATATGCATTCTTTAAAGCAGCTGGTTTTCGAAAGGAGAACAACGATGAGCATGTAACTGCAGATGACCTTGTCCTGAAGATGGGAGAGTAATGTGAAGCTCCATATAGCAAGAAATACAAGAAAAAATCAAGGACTACTTCAGCAATGGTCTCATCACGGAAATTAATGAAAAACCTGATGTGGCTACATTTTGGAATACAGCAGCAGACATTTGGATACATTTCATCAGGCTCCCAAACACAATGATCCTGAGGCAGAGTAGATGAGATTTATATAGACAGACCATAAAGTCTGCATATAATAGCCTAGATGAGAAACCTAGTCTTAACCCTGGATAGGTATGGTCCTCGGACACCCCTTTAAGGGTATACTCGGACGCGAACGACCCCGACGCCAAAAAAAATTCTTGAAAAATCAGTTTTTGCAGTAACCTCCTTTTTTCTTTTGCCAAAAAAAACTTCAATGAATGCTTAAAACAACTGTAAAGATAAATACTACTCATCTGCAGAAAAACTATTTATTATAAATATTTTAAAAAATTAAGTAGAAAAAAAAAGACCTGACATAAAAATTCATAAAAAAAAAGTTTATACATATATACACAAATCCTTTTAGGAATTGATTCTTGAATGTTTAGGACACATCTTGATGTATTTTGGATGAAGTCAGACCCATGGAGGTGAAGATCTGAAATGAGAAAAAAAGGGTAACTTTTTTTGGCCAAAAAAAATTGTCCAAATTTCATGAATTTGTTTGGGTACCCAAATGAAATAGGAAGTGGCTAAGTTTTTTAGGGAATAAACATATGTTATCCTAAAATAGAAATATGTAAAAAAATCCTCATTATTTAGTAAATTACATTTATATCAGGGGCCATATCTAAAGGTAATTTTTTGAGTACTTGGAAATTTCGTAAAAAAATACATATATTTAATATATAATATGATATTTATGCAGGTAAAAATACACCAAAATATCACAAATTCTATAGAGAACAAGAATATATATAGATAGGGCAGCTTACGCTTCGGATATGTCCACAAAATGGCCGCCAACCACACTGACTCAGACTCCCTAATCTGCCACTTGAAATGTAGGAAGGGTATGTCAATTTCAAGGTGTTATTTACTAATCTAATTATTATTGGATATGCATAAAAATTGTATGGTGGGTTGCTGGATAATTGTCGATTATTTTACGACTATAAAATTAAAATTCTGACCCAAAAAATTTTTTTTGAAGGGAAATAAAATCGAAAAAAAAAATGTAAAACAATATTTTAGCTAAAAAAATTTGATGATATTCAATCAAAAAAAAAGTAAACAAAATTTTCCGACAAATAAACATCTAGAGGAATCATTACTCTGTGATAGTTCCTTAGTACGTAGTAATTTTGAAAGAATTGGGAAAAAACGAAAAAATGGCAATCACCGGAAAATCGAACACATACCTATATATACGCCATATCTGGCTAAAAAAAAGATAGGCATGGGTAGCCAGATCATCTAGAAACACTTTCCAACACTATAAAAATATAAGTTTTGCGACACTACTTGCCAATTCCTTACGGTAACATGACTAAGCAAAAAAATGCAAAACAAATAAAAAGGGGCACTCGTGGAAAAATGGCCATTCTAATATACGGCATTTCAGAAAAAAAAAATTTCAGCCACGTGCTAGGCAAATCATCAAGGCATATTTTCCGACAAATAAACATATAAATGAAATATTACTCTGTGATAGTTCCTTAGTACGTAGTAATTTTGAAAGAAATGGGAAAAAACGAAAAAATGGCAATCACAGGAAAATCGAACACATACTTATATATACGCCATATCTGGCTAAAAAAAAAAATAGGCATGGGTAGCCAGATCATCTAGAAACACTTTCCAACACTATAAAAATATAAGTTTTGCGACACTACTTGCCAATTCCTTACGGTAACATGACTAAGCAAAAAAATGCAAATCAAATAAAAAGGGGCACTCGCGGAAAAATGCCCAACATTCTAATATACGGCATCTCAGATAAAAAAAAAAAGACATGCACGTGTTAGCCCAACCATCAAGGCACACTTTCTAACACATAAACATGAAAAAAAAATCAATAATATACGGCAATTCCTTACTACGTAGTAAATTTTTACAAATATTGAAAAAAAAACAGAAATTGGCAACTGCAGTTAAATACCCAATATATCAATAACTACGTCGTATCTGACAAAAACAAAATCACGCATGGGTAGCCAGATCATCTAGAAACACTTTCCAACATTAAAAAAGCAAAAGTTTTACGACACTATTTCGCAATATCTTACGGAAAAATGACTTGGCAAAAAAATTTAAAAAAATTAAAAAGGGACACTCGCGGTAAAATGCCCGACATTCTAATATACGACATCTCAGATAAAAAAAAAGACATGCACGTGTTAGCCCAACCATCAAGGCACACTTTCTAACACATAAACATGAAAAAAAAATGAATAATATACGGCAATTCCTTACTACGTAGTAATTTTTACAAATATTGAAAAAAAAACAGAAATTGGTAACCGCAGTTAAATACCCAATATACCAATAACTACGTCGTATCTGACAAAAACAAAGTCATGCATGGGTAGCCAGATCATCTAGACACACTTTCCAACACTAAACAAGCAAAAGTTTTACGACACTATTTGGCAATATCTTACGGAAAAATGACTTGGCAAAAAAATGAAAAAAAATGAAAAAAGGGCACTCGCGGTAAAATGGTCCTCGTGGTGATGAACGACATTTTAACTAAAAAAAAAAAACATGCACATGGTAGCCAAACAATCCACCAAGACTTTCCACAACTGATAACCTATACAAGTTGCACCATTCTACGACAATTTCATAATACGTAATAACTTTGATAATTATGCAAACTACCTCAGAAGGGTAAACTCGGACGCGAACGACCCCGACGCGTCTCAGAAATCGGGGAAGGAGTACAGCTACAGCAATGCACATCTGGACACTACTAGAGCGTGTAGGGGAGACACCTCCTGCAGGTCGATCACCCACAAATTCAGTCACAGGGGTGAGACACGTGAGAAAAACCTGTTTTTTTTTTGACGCTCGGGGTCGCAAACGACCCACCGTACCTATCCAGGGTTAAGGACATCTCAGACTTGTAGCACAACATTGTTTTTATTTTAATATACTTGAAACTATTTCTCAGAAAGATTTTCAGTGAGAGCAAGGCTGACCTCAATATTGCTTCTCTTGGCAAAGCAATAATGCAAATTGCCAGACCAAGAGTCTTTCCCCCCAAAAAAATTGGCCTTGAAGATCCAATGCACCATCACTTTAGGTCTAAGTTCCCAAATGATTTATTCAACAGGCTTGGCTTCTGTACATCATAGGAAATATAAGAGAACAAAAAATCAAGAAATTACAAACGTCACATAAGGTGCAAACATCCAAGGCATCCTCCAGGTCACATTGTGCAATATATGGGCGACCAAGTTGATCACAACATTAGAACACTAGTTGGGTTCAATCCTTTCCAATGGAATGGGGATCATTGCTACTGTTCCAACTGGCATTAGGCTCCAGACACCAGTCCCCAAGTAGGAATTTTAATGCAGTTGAAGGTGTAGACCACAGCCTGGATGATCTAGCATAATGCAGGATGTATGCCAAGTAGAATATCCAGGACAATCCACCATCACATTCCTGCTGATGATAGCCATGATCCTCAGTGATATTATATGTATCCTTCAACACTGAATTGTTTTATGCAGATGCCAAATACTATGAGGTGGTAAGAGTAATTACACTTGAGCAGCCTCTGTGCTTTAAAACCCAGGCCATTGTTGCATGTGAACCCCTTATGAGTGATTTGCATATATCCACACTGAGAAGAACTTCTTGGGGTCTATTGGCCAAATAAAGAAATGTCTTGTTCTACCTTTCACGAGCTGCTTGATTTGGTGTATTTTCCCAACACAGTTTCTCATATATTAAGTGGAAAGGCTATGGTATGAGTAGCCAGAGGTCACAAAAGTGAGATCCACCCTGAATGCTTTCCTAGCAGCAAAGTTATTCAACATGCCAGTGCCAAAGTTTAAAGAGCCCCTTTATTTAGAACAGACACCAGCTGATATATATCCTACTATTTCATTCCACCATATCTGGTTCTGATGATATGGAGATATACCTGACAAAGTAACACCCTGTTCCTCTGCATAGGCTGTCATAGTTGAAGAGCTGGACGCAGCTCTCCATCTGTATGACAGACTGGTTGCTGGTGGAGTATCTATTAATCAGGTTATCATGATAGTATCCTGCACAAACTAAAAGGAGAGAAAGTTCAATTGATAGCGAAGAGTATCAGCTAACTTCGGCAGCAGTATATGGAGATTGTTAACATCATTATACTCATTCATGAAAGCCGAGAAAACAGGTATCTGGAAGCTTCATATTAAGTCAGTTCAGGAAATGCAGCCATAGTCTTTGGTTTCAGGGCAGAGTCTGTATGCATACATCTACTTGCAAAAGATGGTCCACCTTTCTGTCAGCCATCCAAAAGTTTTTCATTTGTCATGGCAGGGCATCATTTTCCTTGCAGGAGCGGTTACTACTAAGTTTGTCTATCAACTGATCAATCAATAGAACAAAGTCTGATGCAAACCATAAAAAACACTGTAGGTGGAGTTGGAGACTCACAATGGGGTGCGATATGACTGAGCACCAATGCAGTCAGTTTCTTTATCAATGTCAGTTTGCTTCAGTGTTACTGTTGCCAAGCATAAACTTGTAGAGTGGAGTATGTGACCAGCAACCAGCATATAGTTTCTAATTCAGACAGAGATGACAATGATATGAAAATTCTCCTCTACTACCTACAGCAAAGAAATACCTTTGAAACAGAAAATTTGCTTCAAAACATTGCCACAGGAGTGACTGGTGACAGTTGCAACTACACACAAAGGTACTGAGAATCAAGGAGGCATCTTCAAGCCTGAATTTTTGTAATAAGCCTTCATCTATGGTTGATCCACCTGGACTTCCTCAAGTTGCATACAAGGTACCATTAGGTGGTTCGATCTGGTCTAGAGGGAAAGAACCAAACATGCTTGGTCCATCGAACTGTGATAATGTGTTTCAAGTTCTTGATGGTGGCTCATTACTACATTAATTACCATGGCCAAGAGGCAGAACTGTTGTCGCTGTCTGCAGCCTTTATGTCATATTTATAAACAAATTTCAGCAGCCCACCCTCTACAAAGAACAAAACAAAATTTCACCCCTTTCATAGTGTTTTGTGCGCCAAGGTGAACCTCGGTGGCGGCAAACCAGTCTTCAGCAAAATGAAAGAATTTCTGTCCTACAAAACCAACAATTAAAGTTTTTTTTTTTACATGTAATCTCCGAACTTAATAGAAACTGCCTACCAATCTTTGCGGGCAGGTAATGCTGATGCCCATATTGCCAAACCAGCAGAGGGGAGCTTAGCTCTAAGACACAATGGAGTAATCAGAGCAGACAGTTAATTGCTAATTTTTCTTGGATTCCATGCTGATCAAGAATCTCAGCCTCTGTACTTGTACAAGAAACATGGGAAAAAGACCACGATTTAAGTCATTCATTGGTTTCAGTGATTGTTTTGGACTGAAATTTGCTCATTGCTTCCATTAAAAATTTAATTACAATCCTTGCCATAAACAAAGGAATTCCTTCTCGAAAGCTAAAGAATGACAATGACTTCAGGAAGCAAGCCTGTGTTGTCTATAATGATTCCTAAGAAGGAAATATTTTCATTGTGGTCAGTCTATGGAAACTTCGGATCAAACTTCACCATAGGCAATTCTGTGTAAAGACATCTACAAATACATCCACTGTACAATTGCACACTCTCCTCACTACTTGCATCTGCTTACTACCACAGTGCAAGAATCAACTACTAAGTCAAGGATTGGATCAGCCAGGATGGAATACTGGACTTAGGGTGGACTGGAAGATTAACCAATGACCTTATTGTTGCCCAAGAAACTTGCCTTAAGATAATGAATTCCAGATTAAAAACTGATTGTAATTTACGAATAAGCTCCTGCAGAACACTATAACTTGAGTGTTGTGTGGCATGAGGAGAGTATAGGCGTTCTAGTGGCAATAATCCTCCCCTGTATCGGAAGTTCATAGCATAGACTGGCCAAAAAGGATACCCAGAACTATAAAACTAAGATATCTGTCAGTTGTAACTAAATTATTGTCTAAGGCTTTACTAAGGCTCTACGTTTGTTTGTTTTTTCTTTTTTTTATGGATAAGTTGATACTAGTCGAACCATCTGATTAATATTGTACTTCTCTTTTTTATAAAAAGTGGCCTTTTACTTTTCACAAATTTATTTTGCTTACGAAAAGATATCCATTCCATTGAAACCATTCTTTTAATTATGGTGCTATGTCCTTAGGAAACACTTACTATCTGTTCAAAGAACATATATTTATTACCAATTTATAGAGAATCGTCCATAACACTTATTCCCTTTTTCCACTGCATTTTCTTTGACCATTACCTTAGTTTTTTCTTATATTCCTTTTCAGTGTAACATTTCTGCTTTCTCTATCTGCTATTCCTCAAATTATTCACTAACAACTTTTTTAATTTACAAATCTTAAGTTGTTAAATTATTATCCAAAAATGTCAATTCTTATATTTTACAATTATAAACTTCTAATTCCTTCTTCCGGGCACAATATGAATAATTTAGTGGATATATGTTCTTGCTGTTCAATGCCTTTTTCAATCGGAGTTTTCCCATAATAACTACGAAGTTCTTGATTACTCTACAACCCGTATATTTATCTTCATACGTTCTTATATTAAATTCATTTATTTCCTGTTTTTGACAGGGTTTCAATACTGCAGAAGTTTTCACCGTACAAAAAGATTTCACATAGTCTATAAATGCAATATTTTGGGGTTTGCCATAGTCTGTTAATTTTTCCATTAGATATATATATATATATATATATATATATATATATATATATATATATATATATATATATATACATATATATATATATATATATATATATATATATATATATATATATATATATATATATATATATATATAGATTTATATATATATATATATATATATATATATATATATATATATATATATATATATATATATATATATATATATATATATATATATATATATATATCTAATGGAAAAATTAACACACTATGGCAAACCCCAAAATATTGCATTTATAGACTATGTGAAATTTTTTTGTACGGTGAAAACTTCTGCAGTATTGAAACCCTGTCAAAAACAGGAAATAAATGAATTTAATATTAGAACGTATGAAGATAAATATACGGGTTGTAGAGTAATCAAGAACTTCGTAGTTATTATGGGAAAACTCCGATTGAAAAAGGCTTTGAACAGCAAGAACATATATCCACTAAATTATTCACATTGTGCCCAGAAGAAGGAATTAGAAGTTTATAATTGTAAAATGTAAGAATTGACATTTTTGGATAATAATTTAACAACTTAAGATTTGTAAATTAAAAAAGTTGTTAGTGAATAATATTAAATTCATTTATTTCCTGTTTTTGACAGGGTTTCAATACTGCAGAAGTTTTCACCGTACAAAAAGATTTCACATAGTCTATAAATGCAATATTTTGGGGTTTGCCATAGTCTGTTAATTTTTCCATTAGATATATATATATATATATATATATATATATATATATATATATATATATATATATATATATATATATATATATATATATATACATATATATATATATATATATATATATATATATATATATATATATATATATATATATATACACACACATATATATATATATATATATATATATATATATATATATATATATATATATATATATATATATAGATTTATATATATATATATATATATATATATATATATATATATATATATATATATATATATATATTATATATATATATATATATATATATATATATATATATATATAGATTTATATATATATATATATATATATATATATATATATATATATATATATATATATATATATATATATATATATATATATATATATATATATATATATATAAATCTATATATATATATATATATATATATATATATATATATATATATATATATATATATGTGTGTGTGTATATATATATATCATAATTCATGTGTTGTACAACAAGATAAATAAACTCAATATTCATGAGTATTCCACAAAAACTGATGTCTTGGCATATTGTTGCAAAGATTGCTTTTTGCTAGCGAAGGGAGTTTAGTTGCCTGTGGCCGCTTAAGTTGACAGGTCCCTCATCAGAGAGGGTAGTTCTGTATAGTTTACTTACGAATGAACCTTTTGTAATAAATGAAGAAAACCCATATTCTGACGTCTCATTATCTGCTTACTCGGGTCATATTGGTGTCAGTTGTAAAATATACGTCTCTTGTGTACGGTGTGAGTGATGTTGTTTTCTGAGCCAGTAAAAGAAAAGTTCAGGATGCCGAGATACACTAGGACTAACGTACCAGACTCTGCTGCTGAAGGAGATGAGAACTAAGGAGCAGTCGAATATAGCGTTGCCGATGAAGAATATAGACAGGAACTTAGAACGCAAGAATAGGAAAATAAGTTAGATAACTTCCAACAATTAATAAACGGACTGTTGGTGGAATGAGAACAGGAACGGCGCACAACCACGGTATATCTGACGCACATGGACGAACTCTAAGCGCACACAAGTGAAAGTAAACATGCACAGCCGAGTGAGGATACGCATATCATAGTTCGAAAGTTGCCAGAACTGCAGGTAAGTGTTCGGCCTTTTGAGAATCAACAGCCTAACGAAGGGTTTCAATCGATTGAAGTGTTCTTGAGAGACTTTGAAGAAGCCACATATGGGTGGTCAGAAAGTGAAAAAGCAATTCGAGTGCTTAGATTGCTGAAAGATGCGCCAGCAATGAAGGTTATGTGTTAGTCACAAGAAAGTTTAAGATTTTATACTGAAATAAAACAACGGTTAATTGAGAAGTATGCCTTGTCTGATGCAAGAAAGAGAAACCTAAAAGAAAATTACAAACCCAAAATACGGGAAGGTGAATCAGTTCTTAGTTTTGCAACTCACAGTTTTCGGGATTGCGATTCGTTTGCTACTCGGAGTGTCAATCTCCTAAAAGGTGATAAAAAGGCAATAGCCCGTAAACATATTTGCAGTTTAGTAAACCTATATTTATGTGGTTATTTGTTAGATGATAATCGCCTGTTAGCAGACGTAGTGAGTGCAATACAAAGTATTTTGGACAGTTTGCCAGAAGAAAAAAGGACTAGGAATAACGGGGGCGATTCCGAGAGCTTGGCAGCCATGAGAGGAAATCGACCCCCGAAAAGTGGTAAAGGGGAATGCAGTCAGCAGATTAGCAAAGTCTTCAGATGTTGTCACTGTGGGGGAGAGGGGCATCGACGAGTGGAGTGACCTTCCCAAGGATCCCCCCGCTGTTACACTTGTCAGGCCTACGGTCATCTATCTCTAGAGTACTCAGCAAAAAAACGTCCAGGGCGGCGGGCTGTGGCACACGCACACCTCCCCCCGCCCAATGTCTGAGGAAAAGGAAGCAGGGGAAAGGGGAGATCAGGGAGTTCAATTCCCCCCCCCCCTCCACGCATGACGTCAGAAGCAGTAGCCGAGGAAGCAGTGACGACAGAGGTGACAGAGCAGGCACTGGGACCTCTCTAGGTACCCCAGACCTCACCCCCGCAGACCTAGGGAGAGTACCAGGGGGTAACGGCTTTGCAGCCGAGGTCATTGGGCCGTGCCCCATATCTCGTAATAGCCGTCTACACCTGTTCCAATAATCCCTCTAGTGTCATGAGTTCCATGCGACCTGTGCACTACCAAGACAGAACTAGAGACATGTCATCCTCGTCTCGATTCTCACATGCTGGGTTATCCTTTTCATTTAAGTTTCTCTGCCTCATTTATTTGGATTTAGACAACCAGCATTTTGGGAATTAGTATATTGTTGCAGTCTAATGTCAACATGCAGTTCCTACTTTGCTGACATTAAACCAAAAGCTGACTTTCACAATAGTTATGTCAATAATATGCCCAACAATTACTCATTGAAGGACTTCATCAGCTTCACTAACGGCTAGGTTTTGAAGCTAGACATACATTATCACATGATGAGGCCTTTTGTATGCTATCCAAATCTAGCTTAGCCGGCAAGCCAACACGGTTTACCACGGATTTGCAATGACAAAATTATTGAAAAAAGATATGTATCAATTCCCTTTATGAACATTAAAATCACGAAGCATATTCATGTATTTACTTTATAAAAAGGTCAATTACTAGGGAAAATGAGTCAGTGTCCTTCATAAATATTACAATCTTTTTTAGTAGCCTTGAAAACACAGGAACAACTGGAAACAGTTTTAAGAAAAACGTATACTTTCCTTTCATTTTATTTTGGGACAATCTTGAAAACTGGAAACCTTCATGAATATCTAATTTCCAAATCGGCTAGATTTTATATTATTACTATCACTAGCTAAGCTACAACCATAAATATAAAGCCAAAATGCTTAAATCACAAGAATTCCAGCATGGAAAAATAGTCCATTGAGGAAAGGAGATTATTGAATATATAAACTACTAGACAAGTGATGAGAATTATATATAAAATATTTTAAGGACAGTAACCGCATCAAAATATATCTTTCATATATAAGCTATAAAAATACACTTATTCTAGCCTGTTCTGCATACGAAAAAAAAAAAAGAAAATATTAACCGGAAGTTTAGTTTAAGCTTCAAAGTTCAATCTATTCAATTACCTGACTTGGAAGATCATTCCAGAATCTGGTCATATCTGGTATATAACTTCAAAAGTACTCTATAGTATATTGCCTTATGATGGAGAAGGCTAGTCTATTAGAATTAACTACATATTTGGGAGTAAGACGGGATAGAACAGTCCGGGAAGATCTCAATACAAAGAATGGTAAGAGTTATGAAAAATCTTATACAGCTTGCATAAACAAATAACTGAGCGATGGTGCTATGGATCACTCTCTAGATCCGGACTAAGAAATTTAATAGATCACAATTGCTTGTCCAACAAATTAAGAAAAGATTCAGCGGGTTAAAAACAGATAGGAGAAAAATACTTGAAACGGCAAAATGGAAAAATAAAAACACTTCTCCAGAACAAACTAATCAATTGAAATATTTAAAAACTTTCTCAGTAAGATTTTATTTTTTTTAAATATAACACTAAAAATAATGCCTTTCTCAAAAATTAATTTGGTCTAAAAAATCACACATAAAATCTTACAATAGTTATATAGAATTAGAAAACCATTTTCAATGCTGAGATCTGTATGTTGAGGATCCAATGCCCTCGACCTACTTACAATCACACTTTGAGTTTTATTACAGTTCAAATTCCTACCCCTTTATTGGTACTATTTCACTATTATTACATAAATCTTCATTATGGGATTCACCAACCATAGATATCCATTAAACTGATGAAATTGCACCCAAAGTTATAAGCACCATCTGTGTATGCAATGGCCTTCTATTGGTATGACAAACTACATAACATTTTTATTTAATATGCACATTACGATAGAATATGAAACATCCACTTCAATATCATATTGCCTTAATATTGATTAAGCATAAAGCGCCCGTGTTCAAGCCTTGTTTTGGGGGTAATAAAAAAATAGCTCAAAGAAGACCAAAACAGAATGAAAAATTAAAACCATAGTCATCAAACATAACAAGACCTATATTGATGAATAATAGCTGTACTAGCATTTACAATAGTTTACAAGATTCTCAAATTAGTAATGTATTCTACTTATTGATAGCATTCAACACAAGTTTGTAACAATAATACAGGCCTGAAATTATAAATCTCTAAGATGTGAGACTTGGATGACGACAGGAAACGATGAATTCCGGAAGGTTATTGATAAATCCTCCAGATTGCAGTTTCAAGTGTGATAGATGATAATTAGGAACAGATGTTCGTATATGAAAATCTTCCAAGGTATCCTTGTTTTCTTCTAAAACTAGGACTGTTGTAAAGGAAGTATGAAAGTTGCGTCACAGAAGGCATTTCAAAAAATGTCTTCATGGTAGCAACCTTAAGCTAAAGATAGCGGAAGTGAGTCTTTGATTGAATACACTGCGGTTTCTCTTTTACATCTAGACTGGTTTTCTAAAAGCTGGGCAAAATTCATGAAAAGGATGTGTATAGTAGGCATTATGGAAAGGTGGAAAACTCAACCATTCACAATAGAATTCCAGAAGCTTTCGGTGTAGAACAGTTCTCAACCTATGGTTTGCTGAGAGAGAGAGCCTTACCTTATGCCTTATTTTTTGTTTCGGTTCCCCCAGGTCCCTCAGTGTGAGGCACCTCGTATATCCACCAGAGAGTTGCTAATGCATCTTCCGGTGTATTTTGCATCTTCCAGTCTTGAATGGTCTGGGATGCATCTTAGGTATTTATCGAGCTTATTCTTAAACACATCTACGCTCACTCCTGATATGTTTCTTAGATGAGCTAGCAGCACATTAAATAGTCGCCTCATTATCGATGCTGGTGCGTAGTGGATTAATGTCCTGTGCGCCTTTCTCAGTTTACCTGGAATATTTTTTGGCACTATTAATCTACCTCGGCTTGCTCTTACTGATATTTTAAGCTCCATGATGTTTTCAGTAATTCCTTCTATTTGCTTCAATGCTTGTATTATCATGTAGCGTTCTCTTCTCCTTTGTAGACTGTATAGTTTTAAGAATTGCAGTCTTTCCCAGTAGTCAAGGTCCTTAACTTCTTCTATTCTAGCAGTATAGGACCTTTGGTCACTCTCTATTTGCGCAATATCCTTTTGGTATTGTGGGTACCATATCACATTGCAGTACTCGAGTGTACTACGTACATAAGTTTTGTAAAGCATAATCATGTGTTCAGCTTTTCTTGTTTTAAAGTGTCTGAATAACATTCCCATTTTTGCTTTACATTTAGCCAACAGTGTTGCTATTTGGTCGTTGCATAACATATTCCTATTTAAAATTACACCAAGGTCTTTAATTGCTTCCTTGTTTGTGATTGTCTCATTATTAGGTCCCTTATATGCATACACCATCCCTTCTCTGTTTCCATAATTTATTGATTCGAATTTATTGGAGTTAAAATACCATCCTATTTATCTCCGCCCATTCATATATTTTGTTTAGATCTCATTGTAGTGAGTTCCTATCTTCATCACAAGTAATTTCTCTACTTATTCTTGTGGCATCGGCGAAACTTCTCACTACGGAGTTTTCAACATCATAGTCTATGTCTGAGATCATAATAATAAACAGCAGAGCAGCTAGTACCATACCTTGTGGCACACCCGATATTACCTGGGCTTCATCTGATTTCTCGTCATTTGCAACCACTATCTGTTTTCTGTTTTGCAGGAATTCTTTTACCCATTTTCCTATCTTTCCCACAATATTATGCTTTCTCATTTTTTTCTCCAATATGTTATGGTCTACCTTGTCAAAGGCTTTTGCAAAATCTAGATAGATCACATCTGTGTCTCTTTCATTTATCATATTTTTGTATATGTTTTCATAGTGTGCTATTAGTTGGGTCTGTGTACTTTTTCCAGGCACGAAACCGTGTTGACCCATATTAAACAAATTTTTTTGTGACCAAATGGTTCATTATTTTCTTTTTTATTACCCTCTCATACACTTTCATAATATGTGATGTTAGACTAACAGGTCTATAATTGCTTGCCTCTAGTCTTGATCCACTTTTGAAGATTGGGGTTATATAGGCTGATTTATGTTTAACATATATCTCGCTCATATCTACACTCTGTCTTAGCAGTATTGCAAGCGGCTTTGCGATAGTGTTTGCAGTTTTTTTTTAACAAAATCGCTGGAACTCCATCTGGTCCGGCTGCCGATCCATTTTTAATTTCGTTTATAGCCTTGACAATATCTGCTTCATTAATATCTATATCCGTTAGATATTCAATATTTTCTTCTCTCATTTCTATTTCATTATTCTCATTCGCAATTCTTGGCGTGAACTCACTCTTATATTTTTCTGCTTATATGTTGCATATTTCCTTTTTTTCATTCGTTAGCTGTCCTTCAATTCTTAGAAGGCCTATTTCTATTCTCCCTTTATTCATCTTTTTTGCATAGGAGTAAAGTACTTTGGGGTTACTTTTTATATTTTGAAGTGTCCTTTCTTCTAAGTCCTTTTTTTCATTTTCTTTCGACTGTATAATCTTTTGTTCTGCATTTTCTATCTTACATTTTATTTCCCTCATTTTCCACACATTTTTTCTTTTGAAAGATTTTTCTTCCACTTTCTAATTTTCTGAAATAAGATCCTTCTGTATCTTGGTATGCACGTCTTTTGTTTATTGTTTTTTTTCGGTACATATTTTTCAATCATTTTCTCCAGTATTTTGTACAGTATATCCGGATTTACCTGTATATTATCACTTACAAATACATTTTTCCATTCTTTATTCAGTTCTTCATTTATTTCTGACCATTTTATATTCTTACTGTAAAAATTATATTTTCCATATCCTTCCCAAAGTTTTGTGCTTTTATTAATTCTGTGATCATTTGCTTTGGAATGAACTATCAATTCTATGACATTGTGGTCTGAAATTCCCGTGTTATACACTATTATTTCTTTAACATAATTCACCTCATTCACAAATACTAGATCTAGGACATTTTCCTTTCTTGTTGGAATGTGGTTTATTTGTTGCATATTATGTTCTAATAGCATATCTTGAAGCTTTTCAAATTGCCTCTTATCTTTTGCGCTACTATTACTCTCTTTTTTATATGTATACATACAACCACTTTCTTCTATCCGTTCTTTCCAATCCACGAAAGGAATTTTAAAATCTCCGGATAGGAGTATATTCCAGTCTTTATGGTTTCTACATATATCATCTATTTTTTCTATTATTATGTCGAACTCCTTAGTATTTGGGGGTCTGTGAACTACAATATTCAATAGTTTTTCTAATTCAAATTCTACCGCATTCAATTCACATTCTGTGTTGCTGTATTTTTCACAGACTTTTCTTTGATTTATGTCTCTTCCATATATTGCGGTTCCCCCTTGATTCCTATTTTTTCTGTCTGATCTATAAGTTTGGAAACCCTTTATATGGTCATCACTGCCAGTCTCTTGGGAATACCATGTTTCACTTATATTTAATATATCTAATTTTTTAATTTGGGTTAGTTCTTCTAGGAACTCTCTTTTCCTTTTAGAGTTGCTCGTGACTAAACCCTGTGCATTCATCACTATTATGGTTTGTGTTTCATTCCCATTATTTAATATTGGTAATAATATGGCTTCTCCCATGCTTCCTTCCTGTTCTGATATGATGTTCTTTTCTTCATTTCTTGGAATTCTGCCATTAAAAAATCCAACTTTTCCATAATATTTGTTCTATCGCCTTCATACTTATTTTTGTGTGTAAACCTGCAATTATCCCCATATCTGCACCAACCCCTGGCATTATAGATGCATTCTTTGTAGTTGGGCTCTAAATGTGGAGACTTAGGTTGAAGGCCTTTTTTGTTCCATTTTTGTTTTTCTTTTCAGTTTGCTGAGTTTTCTTACTCTCATTCATAGTTGCAGGATGCATATATTGACATTTTTTGTTGAAACTGCATCCTTTTCCTTCTTTTAGGGTTTTGCATATTTTTGGATGGAGATCTCTGCATTCGTCTCCATATCCGTCTAAAAACGCCCATTTACCATATATTTCATAATTATGGCATATCTTTGGATGCTTGTAGTAGCATCTTTCGCCAAATTTGTAATTCCCTCTTTTCAGCCTATTACATACTATATCTTTCTTTTCTTTTTTTTCTTGTTCTTGCTCTTCCCTAAAAGTATGTAGGTCCTGGTAGAGTCTCTTAGGTCTATTATTTGTTTCCATCTGATAATTTATTTCTTGAAAAGTATGTTGTTGGATGGCATCATAAGTTATATGAATGATTTCCTCTGCATCCTTACACATATCCTGTTAATTTTTCTCTTCTTCTTCTTCTTCTTCTTCTTCTTCTTCTTCTTCTTCTTCTTCTTCTTCTTCTTCTTCTTCTTCTTCTTCTTCAACTATTTGCAGCTTTAGTCTCAACTTCATTATATTTTCTATCCAGACTAAGCATGTTGAGCAGAATACCTTTGTGTCTCTATTTTTTATTTTTTGCTGTATTTCAGCACATGTGGGGTGTGTTGGAACATGACAGGCATTACATTTTCTAATCAGTTGTTGAGGATTATTAATGGAATACCATATCTTACATGTATTACACCATTTTGGCATTCTTTTTCCCAATGCATCAATCAGCATATTCACCATATTGGACTTGTTATTGTTCTTTGATGGAATGTGTTGATTGATGTAAACTTTCTTTATAAGTCTCTTTATCACTTGGATCTTCTTTGGAATTTCTTCAATTATTCTACTGATGGTTTCCGCAGATTTGTTCCAGTCTACTGGATCATATTGTTTCAATATTTCTGCGAATATTTTTCCGTCACACTGGTTGGAGTTGCTAGTGACATCTGTTGTCAATCGGTCGAGCTCCTGTTTCGCCAACTCATGGAATTTGCTTTTGTTGACTCCAGCGATGTCTCTCCACGAGTTGCCTGTGTTATACAATGCCGTCTTGATCAGATTTTTATTAATTCACAAGATAACTATCCTATGCCGACGTTTTATCCCACTTCTCTGCCCTCAAACTAATCACCGACTATTCACGAAAACTTGTAGCTATATTTCATTCGATAGCCTTTTTTTTTTATCCGCTTTAAATCAGGATATTTTCAGGGACGCACAAGTGTCCACTTCACCGGCACACAAATACAACTCAGCGAGAGAGAGAGATAGAGAGAGAGAGAGAGAGAGAGAGAGAGAGAGAGAGAGAGAGAGAGAGAGATTGGAATCAAAGTTTATTAGACACACATCATTGTGAATCTGCATCTTCTCCAAGATCACGCTTAAGAAGAGGTCTTTCAATTCATGAATAATTCTTTTATTGCCAAATGATATGCATGAAGAGTTTGAATAGTTGGTTAATAATTTCTGTTTCTTACAAAAGATGCATTTTGAAATAATATATAAAAAGAGTTTGTTTACTTGATTAACAATTTTTGTTTTCTTACAAACGAAGCATTTTGAAATACTTTTCCTGACCAAGTTCTGTTCCAAAAATATTTAGATTTACACCGTTGTATCTGATGTAGTTCTGAACTCTTTGTTGATGTTCCCCATTACTTATCTGTGTGAAAAATTACTTTAAATGCTTTTATAAGGAACACTAAAATGATCGAGACTTGATGTGGAATATGTTCTATGATTCTACGTGTCTAATACTGCTCTTCGAATTGAGAAACTCACTTGTAACAAACGGGCAGTCTTCCCGTTGAAGCTCAGAAGTGGTTGATTAAGGAATTTGTTTTCCTCTTGCATGTTCAGTATCATGCAAAATGCTTAAAATAAGAATGTTTCATCCCATAAGTCATTACAATTTTAATCACTGAACGATATTTTCTTCTTTATAATTGTAAATTAAGTTAATCCTCAAATTGATATTCCTCTTTAGATCAGATTACGAACAGTTATATATAATATACATATAAGAATGGTGGCCATTAACAAAAACTCTTTGTAATTTATTACTCAAAAAATCATTAATGATGGTACAAAATGACATCAAAGCCCAACTGTTTAAGTTTCATAACAATATTACATGGTTAACATGGTCAGAGGAAAGGCCAATGACACAAGCTTCTTGACTGCAATCAAGAGATTTAAGTTGAACACTAGACATTGTAAGAATGGCATCACATATTTAAAAGGCTTTAAAAAAAAGCCAACTTGTACAAAAGGGAATAAATTGTTATTTTGAACATACCTATTTACAAATTTTGTCAAAAGTTGTACAAAACATTTAGATAAAATTGGCGTTTTGGAAGTTTGGCGGTATTCAGCTGGAATGCAGCTACAACAGACACATTTACACATAGGAGTAATATTATTATTTCTCCAACAAGTGCTAAAAGAATATCCTTTTAAATGACAGAAAATTATATAAATAAGAGCTAAGAGAAATGCAAGGTATAATATAAAAAACAAAGTGAAATTACCATTTTGGTCTATGCCTCCATAAGTATGATGGTCAATCAAAAGAGTTTTAATTTTATGGTATCATGAAGCTAAACTAGTTAGTTTAGTCTTAAGAGAAGGGGGATGAGGAAGATAAGGTTTCTTATTACCCTGATTAAAGCCAAACACAGACAAGAGAATCGTTTGTATTTGAACAGTGGGTGACAGAACCACATTTTTCCAGTTTATAGGGAACTGTGAAGTCTACAACAATGACTGCATATTCAAGGGTACCCCACAGCTTATAATCCTTGGTTGTACGAAAAAGTGTTTCTTTTATGATTATACTATATTCTTCATCAGCTAAGTATAAACTATATAAGTGAAGGCATTTGACTAAGTATAGTTATTCAAAGGCAAATCTAATCGGTTATCATTCAAAATATAGTAAGACGCCTGTTTCTTTAAATAAACCTGTCTACAATCATCATTTAACCAGGTTTGTCTTTCACTTGGTACTTCAGCTCACGAGAAGGTATATGTCTCTCAATTATGTTGACCATATTTTCATAGAAAAGAACAACATGCACTCAACTTATAAATAATTGTGACTTATTAGAATTCAAAATATTACTCAAACTGTCATTCTGGTACATAAAATGACTTGGAGAACATGAGTTCAATATTTGATGCTTGTTACACTATTTGTATGATTTTTCTATTATCTCCTATATTACGTGTATCCCCTGGAAGATTGTGTGCATACAACCCACTGATGCCACAATAAACATAATAATGTTAAGATAGTTGTAAACCTATTCTACTTTTGTTTCCATGGGTTGGAATACATTGTAATGTAAAATTAATGAGGCATCACCATATCCTGCTTTCTGTTAGTCTAGGGTTATATGGTATTTTTCAAATTCCTAATCTTATTCCAATTAATATTGCAACCTTTTTCCTAGATATGAATTATGCTAATAGATGATAAAAAGGCAATGGTTGTGACTGTAAATACTGTATATATCTCAGAATTTCAATTGCTAATAGGGTGTTATTAACATATGTAACTTTATTAGAAAATTACGTAATTTATCCATGATTGCATCCCAATTTGCATCTGTAACACAAGGATATGACATTTATTAATACATATTTATACATTATCTTGAAATTTCCTCTTACATTTCTGCAGTCAGCTACTGCAATTATCATACATATATTACGTTTAGGTGTATGGGCATGCGCTAAGTGTGCCGATAAGTTCGTACTTTTCATGTCAAACATTTTTTTCACTCGTCCTTGGCTCGTTTTCACGTCTTCTAGGGAAAATTTGTTTAGCTCCCCGATTCCTTTCCTGAAATCCTTGACATTTCTTTCGTCCATTTCCTCTTGATCCTTCCTTTTTCCTGCAAACATTTTCTTAGGTCCGTCGCTGATGTGTCCTGCAACATGTCTTTTCGTATCCTTCCTACCAAACCTTTCCTTCGTCCGTCCTTGACTCGTCGCCATCATCCCTTCTTGGTAGTATTTATTTATCCTCCCAATAATTTGCCCTAGATTCTAGATATATTCTCCTGTTTCCTCTCCATCCTTCCCTTTTTCTGCTATAATTTTCTTTGGTAATTCCCTGGAGGGCTTTCCTCGTACTTCCACCGGATGTAAGGGAGCTTCCGTAATGCACTCTTTCCAGCCATTTGATATAAGTGACATGCAGAGCATAACAGGCTCACGTCTTTATGCATGCCAGGGCATAAAATGTGTTTCATTATCCTCTCCATCGTCTTCCTGATTCCCATATGTTCTGTCTTGTGCACTACTACGATCACATGTCTTCTCAAAAGTGTGGAAATTGATAAATGTCGATATATCCCCCATTTGGCATTTCCAGGGATATCGGCAGCTCTATGTTTCCTCATAAGCAACCCATCCTTAAGATAATAACAGGTAGAAGACTGTTGCACCTCCGTCTTGTCCACCACACGGCACAATTACTTGGTTAACGTTGCATCCTACGGTTGAAGTCTTATCAGCCTTTTCCTACTCTCCTCTCCCACTTCTAACGATGAATTTTCTATTGCTTCCAAGTCCATTTTTTCTTTGTCTACTTGTGTGCTCATCTGTCGCTCCTTATCGCTTGGGCTTGCTTTTTTATATCATAACGGGAATCTTCTTCTTCAAAAATCAATTCCTCCAAGTTGATTCCATCCAGGTCCTTTGTTTCTGGGTCCTTCTGTCCACTCATCTGTCGTTCCTCTTCACTTGAGCTTCATCTTGAGTTCTCTTTTTGCGTGCCAGCAAAGGAATCCTTTTCTTCGGAAAACAAATCCCCCTAATTCCTTTTTTCCAGGTCCTTTGTTTCTTTATCCTCTTGTCCACTTGTCCGTCATTCCGCCTCGCTAGTGTTTACTCGCGACATCTCCTCTTGCGTACTATGAGGGGCATCCTCTTCTTTGGAAAACAAATCTTCAAAGTTCATCACTCCTTCGATTTCTTCTTCTTCTTTGGAAGCCACTTCCGTATTTATACTCCCAGTCGTAACACCACTAGTAAACAGATATGGGTATTCCTCGCGTTCAGTTGTAGGAATATATTTCAAAGGTTTCTCCGTTGCAATGGGACAAGGCACGAACGGCGCTCCACCAACCTCACTACCCAGCACGATGTCTAATCCTTTGACAGCAATTGAATCCTTAACTGCAGAGTCAAAATTACCTGTCACCAACTCGCATGCCAGTTTTAAAAGGCAAATAGCGGTCACTTTGTCGCCTCCTATTTTCTTCAAAATAATTGAGTCCCCTGTGCGGTACTGTTCCACCATCAGATATACTCCCTGTACAACCACTCTATGGTTACAGCCTGTATCACACAATATCCTGACCGGGATTTGCTCAATCCCGTCTATTGCTGCCTACATACCCTCCTAAACATATGGTTTAAAGGCATCTATGTTGCATGGGTTCATCCTGTTCGTCGTGTTAACAGTGGCTGGCTCATTTTCCTCTCTGTCCTTTCATGATTGCTTCTTAATCTTTGCATTCTGTGAAGGCAAAATATCCTTAATCACATGGGTGACTATTTCAAGTTGGTTTGGCCATCATTCCTCACTGATATGGCCTCTCATGCCATACTTAAAACAGACAATATCAACCTTTTGCACGTCTTTCACGATATTTGAAGGACGACGATTCAACGTTTGTTGTTGTGATACTATCGCATTCGGCTTATGGTCAGTACCAGTACTACTGTGAATGATATGATTCTATTCTTATGGCTCCAAAGTCGAAAGGGCAAATGTCTTTTCTTGTATGTTGTTGGTATTACATAGATGGAGGATTTTCTAAAGATTTATTTATTTATTTATTTTTTTTTTACATACGCTGAATTTTGTAATATTTGACCGATAACTTCAATTACAGGTGACGGTGAAGGTATATGGTTCCCACTGATCTTTTTTTTTTATTTTCACCCAAAATTCGTTAACTTAGTTCTCAAATTAATTTTTGATATGAAATTTCCCCAAGACGGGAATCTATCCTGGGCTATTTGGTATCTAAACTGGCTTCTTACTTTCTTATAACAAACCAAGTAGTAGTCATAAGAATGATGCCAAGATCGAGTAAATGCAGCTCTCATAATTTTATGAGTATTTTTGACGTTGAATATTCCACCAAGGGACTGATTCCCATTTAAAATGGCCTGTGGCTCGAGAATTTGGCATATTACTGGTATCTACAAAAAGAAAAAAAAAAGTTACCAGAGTCAATTTCTAGCCATGTAACAGAAGTAAGCAATGCAAATTTAGATTTATCAGAAATCCATAATGGAGATCTTGGTGGAGCTATGTCATTGACTAATTCAATTCAGATTGAAAAATGGTCATTTGCAATGCCCTCATTCTTTACTTCCAATGAAAAATCTAGAAAGTACTTACGAGTGCATAATGAGATATCTATAGATATAGGAGTTCTATTTTTTACATGAACATGTGTTGGTACTCCATTATTCATAACGGGAAGCTCTTTTTCTTTAATGAAAATTTTATTTTTATTGCTTCAGGAGTTGAAAGTTATTTCCCCCCCTCCCCCCCCCCCCCCCCGCGCGAAAAAAAATGGTGTGTCTCCCGATAGTGAAATTAGTTTACGAAGCTGATCTATCAAGTTATCAAGTTTTTGCTTCAGGTATCGGTCACATCGATTTGGTGCCAAATATATGGAACATATGGTGTATGTTCTTTTAAGATGCCTTCATACTGCTGCGTCTTGTATATTTGTTTGTAATTTAATCTTGTTACGGATGAAATCTTGTCACAAAAGTAATGCACTCCTCCTATGTTTACCTATGTATCCATGGACTTGATTACGTTAAAACAAATATTTACTCGGATTTAATGTATGTTGGCCTATCATAGTTCCTTTTAATGCTAATAAGATTGGAAAATTCTTCTTAATTAGTATTTTCAAAGATTAATACTTTGCTCTAAGGCCTTGGTATTTGTATTGAAAAATCGTGAGTTTAGGATCCGTAAGTGCAAACTATGATATATTTATATCTAGTCATTTTAACTTGGTGGCATTCCTTACAAGAACAATTTTTATGTTGATTATCGATATTTCTTAGTGGTCTCCCTTTTATTGTTCTTGACAGCTTTAGGTAATAAACTGTATTCTTCCATTTTAGCATTGTCTAATGATGTTTCCATGTTAAAATTTATAATACTTTTACATGTACTAACCACATGTTCTAATGATGCAGGCTGCTCTAGATTAATTTTATTCTGTTCTTCAAGCAAATTTTCAGGGCATTCTTTAAATCTAGAGAGTTTTCTAATATAATTTGTTCTTTATGTATTTGTTTCCATATTTTTACACATTCCTGAAGTAAATTTATAATACGGCTTTCATCTTGAATAACTACTTTTAAATATTTGGTTATTTTAGAATTCGGGATACTTTTTTCGTCAATGCAGTCAGGCATAGTTATCTCCAAAACCAATAAAAAAGGTTGGCCTGGCTTTATCTGTTTAGCAAGAGCACTTTTACGAGCTTCGTTAAAGGTAACTCTCTCTTCGAATGGCCGGAATTTCCTATTCAAAAATAAACTGAACACAACTCCTTGATGTTGCAGGGTGTCCTTCCCCTCAATAAATGCACTATGAATTTCTTGCACTTGCTCTGTGACTTCATTTTCAAGTTTCTATTTCAAAGGTAGCCAACCAGCATGTAGTGTACATTGATCAGATGTTACAACCAGAGTCG
>NC_090734.1:36002222-36004722 GCF_036898095.1 Palaemon carinicauda | reverse complement strand
CATTCATGAACTGAGGGTGAAAAGTAATGTACAAGATATCTCCGTGAAAGTTCTGATTAGCATACAAAAATCAATAGAATATAAGAAATACTTCCAATGAGAAAATAAACTGCTTGAGTGAATTTACTTGAATTCACTGAGGCATAAGGTAACTAAGATAAATAGTTTTTTATGCTATGAGCGTTAAACAATTGTACGCATTAATGATTATTCCGGAAGCCACAACGAAGTGTAGAATATGGTAATGAAATAGGTTTGTACAAGAAATATAACAGAGAATATATACAACTGAATATAACTTTTGTCAAAAATAATGTGGTTCAAATTACATTTATTACTATTTACAATATTAGAAGATAATTCGTAAATAATATTTTTATGAATTCTCCAATCTTCAAGGGTATGTCGATTACCAAAGGTATATATTGATACCAATGAAATATATGATTGTGAGTGAAGTTTCATAAAAAAAAAATCGATTGCGTTCTTCAAAAACTGAGAGTGTAAAACTTAATGTTCGAGTTTCAGAGAGTAGTCTATACGAAAGGTGTTTGGAACCTGTTAGTTTATCCGCACCCCCTTTGGTATATATATATATATATATATATATATATATATATATATATATATATATATATATATATATGTGTGTATATATATATATATATATATATATATATATATACATATATATATATATATATATATATATATATATATATATATATATATACTTATATATATATGTATATATATATATATATATATATATATATATATATATATATATATATATATATATATATGTATTGACCTTTGAATAATGATAAGTTAATTCACCAACACAACACTCACCTCCCCTTTTATATACATATACACACCCATATATATACATATATACAATATATATATATATATATATATATATATATATATATATATATATATATATATATATATATATATATATATATATATATATATATATATATATGTTCGTACACTGTAACGGAGTTTTCTTTTTTTATATATCAAGCTCTACATAGCAAGGTTAACAGAACCAGTTTGAGCATGTCTTTTCAAGATATATTTTGTTGGAATTATTGTGAATGCCCTGTCCAGAACTCTTATATACATAAACAAGCTATCGGTTAAAAAAAAGGTAGTTGCATTAATCCTGCCTCTCAGAGGTAACCTAAATCGTCATTCTCACAAAAGACCATGGACAAACCATATCCATCTTCTCCTCACCATGATATCTTATAGTTTCAGTTCTAATCGTGCCCGACCATTTAACTCCCAATATTCTTTTGAGGGTTCTGTTCTCAGATCTACTAAATATGTTGGTCATTGTTACATTGTCTTACCATGACTCATGTCCATACAGCAACACTGATCTCACTAAACTGAAATAGCGCCGGATTTTTTATATGCAATATCACCCGATCTGATCTCCAAATTTTACTTAATGTAGCCGTTTTTTTTTTCTCTAAACTCTGACTCAAAAGAACCAATACAGATGATCATTGCTTCTAAATACCTAAATGATTATACTTCATTAATCTTTTCTTCTAGAATCCAGGGATATTTCATCATCCCTTGAATATTTCATTATCATCAACTCTGTCTTCTACTATTTATGTTGAGCGCAACTTCCTGTGATATTTCATGCTCTCTGATAAGCAAATATTGGATTTACGTTTTTTTTTCTGCTAGTAAGGGTAGCATCATCTGCATACCCTCTGTCAACGGATTTTTTTTTTTTTTTTTGGGGGGGGGGGGCAATCCAGTCCAGTCCTTTTCCACCATCTCAAACTGTTCTACGGATTTCAAAATCAATGAGAAGGTTAAACAACATAGGTGACAATACAATCCACTAATATTAAGTCTGTACTTGCTATGCTCATGAACAGACTTAATGGAATTTTCCATAACGAAGAGGAATTCCAAAATAACGCACGACTCCACAAAATTAGGCGATGCACAATATCAAACGTTTTTTTTATATTTCACAAATACCATCAATAGTGGATTTTAATGTTATACAAATTGCTTGCCTCAGAACCAAAATTTAGTCAAAACTTCTACTTTTTCTAAATCCTGCTTATTCATCTATCAGTGTTTTGTCAATATTTCTTTCTAGTCTGCTTAGACAAGGAATACTATAAACTTTCACGACATTTGACGTAAGTTTGCAGCCTTTGTAATAGTTGAAAGCAGTCCGCCTTCTTTTTGCCATTTTCACCAACTCTCCTAGCTCCCATTAATCAGGTCTTGCATCTTCATGCTACATTCTAAAAATAATCTTGCAAGTATTCTATGAGTTACTTGATTTTCAGACATTATCATCTCAGCAACTATTTCACCATAACCATGAACTACCCACCTCCTAGATTTTTGTCTTTTTTTTTTAACGAAAGCTTTGACTTTAAACATACTGAATTCATTTATGGGGACCCTTAGGTCTTCATCAGCTTAAGGTGTACTAACAAAATTATTC
>NC_090734.1:35977222-35994722 GCF_036898095.1 Palaemon carinicauda | reverse complement strand
TTTATCCTCTCAAATTGGTAGATATCTGTATGTTAATAACGTTGATGATATTTCAAAATGAAATTTTCAGTTTGAGTTTTTGTTGCTACCATGAATTTGTTGGATCCATTCATTTAATTCAAATTAGAAACGGAAGAAAATACAGTGTCTTCTTCATAGATGTTGTATATGTTAGACAGGTCCAATAAATATGATATTCTTTTTTCCCTATATAGAAAGCCAACCTGTAACCTATAGATGTGTTTTTGTTTAGTCCTCTGTAAAATATAGTGTACCAACCGTGTGTCACACAATTGTACATAATTCCTTTTGTATATAATATGCTTGTATCTTCGCTCTTCCCTCGCACTCAAACGAACATGAAAATTCATGTCTGCTGTTTTGCTCTGAACATTGTCTGTCTCTCGAACATGTTATGTCCTGTTGCCTTGAGGTTTTGTATATAAAGAAGAGTGTTCTTTAATATATAACTCAGTCGTTTCCAATCTGCCTTTGAGTTCACACCCTTACTCGGCGCCGTAACATTGGTG
Source organism: Palaemon carinicauda (assembly GCF_036898095.1). Lineage (NCBI taxonomy): Eukaryota > Metazoa > Arthropoda > Malacostraca > Decapoda > Palaemonidae > Palaemon > Palaemon carinicauda. The sequence continues at coordinate 35,994,192 of NC_090734.1, read as the reverse complement.
ACCCCGAAGTGACCGTATAGCAAAGCTTTTTCAGCTCTCGCAACAACCGTTGGGGGACCAAAGGACTTCGCTTGCCCTCAGGGAAATGACCAGTATCGCTCGCCTTCAACCTGCAGCAGACGGCTCTCCTCGTGAGGTGAACCTACTCCGTGCCCTTTGGATACGCCGTTTACCTGAACCTGTGCGCGCTGCCATACCCGATGTCGATAGCTTACCCATAAAGGACTTGATGACCAAAGCCGATGCCCTTATGGACAGCCACTTCAAGACCTCCATCAACGCCTCCACCCCTGACGACGAGGATGCCTATTCAACGTCAACCGAAGCTGACATGAATGCCGTTGGACATACACGCCTACCCCGTGACGTGCCGAAGCGGCGACAAAGCCGCCCACCACCCACCAATCGCTCGCACCCCAACGAACGACTTCTACAGCCACTTACTACCTCCCATCCGCCGCAGTTTTGCTACTACCACTTCAGACTCGGGGCAACCGCGAAGAAATGTGCCAAAGATTGTCAGTGGCCAAAAAACGTGTAAGTAGGCCATCGCTTGTGGCGGTGGCCTCCCATGTTTCTAATCTTTTCTTTTTACAGGATGCAGGAACGGGCGTGCGATTTTTGGTAGACACGAGTGCTTGTCGTTCTCTTTTGCCAAGGAAACTCTTCAAGGCACAACGAAGTCTGTCTACATGTGCCGACGTCCGCTTGGTAGCTGCCAACGGATCTGCGATACCCACCTACGGTTACGAGAGCCTCACATTATCGTTCGGAAACGGTAAATTCAATTGGAAGTTTCTCGTTGCTGACGTCACAATGCCAATCCTCGGTGCGGATTTCCTCTCTCATTTCCACCTTCTGGTCGATGTCGCCCATCGACGATTGGTCAACGCAGACTCGTACTTGTCGACACCTCTTCAACCCGCCCCCTCTAACCTCGCTCTCCACATCAGCGCACCCACGGATGCCTACACAAACCTCCTCACGTCGTACCCGGAAGTTTTCCGTCCATAACTTCGCCAAACGCCCACGGTTCCTGCCTAGCACGGTATTTATCACCATATCAAGACGACGGGACCCCTAGTCTTCGCAAAATTCAGACGTCTGGCACCGGAACGATTGGCAGCCGCCAAACAGACGTTCGCCGAAATGGAGAAAATGGGCCTTTGCCAAAAGGCCTCCAGCCCATGGTCGTCACTCTTACACATCGTTCTGAAGAAAGACGGCTCCCTCCGTCCGTGCGGGGATTACTGGCGCCTGAACATGCAAATAGAACCGGATCACTACCCCCTCCCAAACATTGCCGATGTAACCTCCTACCTGCACAAAGCGAAGGTTTTTTCTACGCTCGACCTCCTGAAGCGGTATTATCAGGTGCCTATGAACCCAGAAGACATCCCCAAGACCGCCATCACCACTCCGTTTGGCACATACACCTTCAATTACTCTTGTTTTAGCCTTCGTAATGCTGGGGCAACGTTTCAACGTCTCATGGATGGCATCTTAGGGGACCTCCCTTTCTGTGTATGTTATGTGGTCGACATACTTGTGTTCTCCTCCTCAAAAGAGGAACACCTCCGTCACCTGCGCGTCGTGCTCGACCGCCTGCAACAAAACGGCCTTGTAGTCCGGTACGACAAGTGTACCTTTGGCGCCAACGAAGTGTCGTTCTTTGGGCACCGTATCACTCCTGAAGGAGTCCATCCCCTCCCTGAGAAGCTAGCAGCCGTTCAGAATTTCCCCACGCCCTTGACCGTCAAAGCTCAGCAGGAATTCTTGGGCATGATCAACTATTATCACCGTTTTCTGCCAGCCATTGCCGCCACTCTTGCTCCCCTCTCCGCCTCCCTCAAGGGCAAGCCAAAGGACTTGAAGTGGGGTCCCCTTCAAGAAGCAGCCTTCTGCAATGCAAAGAAGGCCCTATCAACTGCTGCGGCTCTTACTTTTCCTATCCCACACGCCCCTCTCCTTCTCTCCACTGATGCCAGCGATGTCGCTATTGGTGCAGTACTCGAGCAGGTGGTCATAGGCTCGCCCCGCCCATTGGCCTTCTTCAGCAGAAAACTGTCCAAGGCAGGATCGGGTTATTCTACCTTCGACCGAGAATTGCTGGCAGTGCACTTGGCTGTCTGTCACTTTCGCCATTTCTTATAAGGTACGCCCTTCGTCATTCGCACAGACCACATGCCTCTGGTGCACGCCTTCACTCGACAGTATGACGCCTGGTCCTCCCGTCAACGCCGACATCTCTCCGCCGTGGCTGAATACAATTGCACCCTCCAATACGTCCCTGAGAAAATGAATCCCGTTGCCGATGCCCTGTCAAGAAACACGTTGGCTGCCGTTCAACTGGGACTGGATTACAACGCCTTGGCTGAAGCCCAACGACAGGATCCAGAGTATCAAGCTTGTAGGACATCCTGCACGTCCCTCCGTTGGGAGGATTTTCCCCTCGAAGACTCCAACACCACCCTCCTCTGTGACGTCAGTACTGGTATACCGCAACCTTGGATTCCTGCTCCCATGCGCCGACAGGTGTTTGATTTCATCCACGGCCTTTCACATCCCTTGTGCCGTTCTTCTACACAACTGCTGAAGGCAAAGTTCATTTGGCACGGCATTTCTAAGGATGCTAAGGATTGGGTCCGCGCCTGTACTTCTTGCCAAACTTCCAAAGTACATCGACACACGGATTCAGGAGTGGGCACCTTTCCTCAACCTCAGCGTCATTTCGCACACATTCACGTCAACTTGTAGGCCCCCTACACACATAACAAGGACATCGTTACCTGTTTACCGTCATCGACCGCTCCACTCGTTGGCCTGAAGCCATTCCAATGGAAACTGCAACGTCCGCCTCATGTACATCTGCCTTACTCTGTGGATGGATTTCAAGATTCGGTATCCCTGAGCATATTACTTCTGACAGGGGAACCACTTTCACCTCTCAATTATGGACGTCATTAGCGAATCTCCTGGGCATCACCCTACATCAGACAACGGCCTACAACCCCGCTGCCAATGGAATTGTTGAACGTTTTCATCGCACCCTCAAAGCAGCTTTGATGTCCCGCTGCAAGGATTGCAACTGGTTTACTCAGCTTCACTGGGTCCTCCTTGGACTAAGGACCACTCCTAAAGACGCCCTCGACGTCTCGGCAGCGGAAATGGTGTATGGCGACCCGTTGGTCGTCCCTGCCGAGCTTTTTCCTTCTACATCCTCCTCCGACGATCTCCAGCGCATATGTCACGTCGTGGGAAAATTTACTCCGTGCCGCCAGACTTACAAGCCCCCAGCGAAGCATCACATACCAACGGACTTGCACTCTGCAACGCACGTCTTCCTGCGCAACAACACCAGCAAGCCACCACTAACGCCCCCTTACACGGGCCCTTTCCTTGTGATCCGACGCAGTCCGAAAGCATTCCTCCTAAACATTCGGGGCAAAGAAGACTGGGTCTCCATTGATCGTCTAAAACCTGCTTATCATCTGCCATATGACCCGCCTACAGTTTGCCTCTCTAGATCAGGGCGCCCTATTTAACATGTACAGTATGTCATTTTTAGGGGGGGAGCCATGTACCAACCGTGTGTCACACAATTGTACATAATTCCTTTTGTATATAATATGCTTGTATCTTCGCTCTTCCCTCGCACTCAAACGAACATGAAAATTCATGTCTGCTGTTTTGCTCTGAACATTGTCTGTCCCTCGAACATGTTATGTCCTATTGCCTTGAGGTTTTGTATATAAAGAAGAGTGTTCCTTAATATATAACTCAGTCATTTCCAATCTGCCTTTGAGTTCACACCCTTACTCGGTGCCGTCACAATAGCGTATTCTGTATCCCCTCTAAGTACGTCATGCAACCAATAGAACATAGAAGATAAGTATAATACAATGAAGAAACGGCCACTAATATTACATATAGATATATATATATATATATATATATATATATATATATATATATATATATATATATATATATATATATATATATATATATATATATATATATATATATATATATATATATATATATATATATATATATATATGTTTATGTATAAGTATATGTATATATATATATATATATATATATATATATATATATATATATATATATATATATATATATATATATATATATATATATATATATATATATATATATATATATATATATATATATATAGAAACCCTAGTAAATAAATAATAAGATTTCATATTCTAAATAGACTAGCCAAAGGCATTTTTCCATTTCTGCATTGCTAAAAAAGAATTGGTATCCTTCTTGTCCTTTAATTGATTCGTATATTATTCATATCTAAACTCGAGAAAAACGAAATACCTTCAAAAGGTTAGCTTTTAAAGCTAGAAGAGTTAGATCTTGGACATACGAAATTTCCTTTGCAATCAAGTTTAATATGATGATGATTGATCCTATTGTATTCTTGAGTAGCAATATATTTTGAGATGGTATGTTACGTTTTATGATAATTTCTTGAATGAACATACCTTTGATTTCTTGCAAATATTAATTTTCTGGTGAAAATTTCATAATTATTTATGACTTTTAGAAATACTATTCTGTAATTATAAACCATCATGAATGACTTTTTGATACCCTAGCCTTTATTTATGGATAACATGAGTAGCATAATAGGTAAATTTTTAGTTTCAGCCAAATTTGGAAAAATGCAATAAAAATATATTTGTTGCATCAGAAATAGTGTGGTTTCAGTGAATTTAACGTTTATTTTGACTGCAAACCAACCGATTTAGAGATTTACTATGTATACCCTAGTTCATCCCACCAATTATGGGGGACACCCTTTGGGAACCGGGGTTTTGGGTGGGGGAAGGGGGGGGGAAGGTGTTGGGGCATTGAATGATATTTGCAATAAATGAATAATTAATGTTCCAGCACCCCTCCCCCATACCCCTAACTAGGCCTACCGGGGGGAGGGGGGTAGGGCCCCCCAGCGACCCCCCCTTAAAGCCACAGTAATTTTCAGGGCACCACAGAACCTAACAAACCCACCTAACCTAACCTAGGGGCCCTGTACCCCTACCAGGGGGGCTTTGCCCCCCCTGCGACCCCCCCTTATGGCCAAAGTAATTTTCAAGGCACCACAGAACCTAACAAACCCACCTAACCTAACCTAGGGGCCCTGTACTCCTACCGGGGGGGGGGCTGCGACCTCCCCTTAAGGCCACAGTAATTTTCAGGGCACCACAGAACCTAACAAACCCACCTAACCTAACCTAGGGGCCCTGTACCCCTACCGGGGGGGGGCTTCGCCCCCCCTGCGACCCCCCCTTATGGCCACAGTAATTTTCAAGGCACCACAGAACCTAACAAACCCACCTAACCTAACCTAGGGGCCCTGTACCCCTACCGGGGGGGCTTCGCCCCCCCTGCGACCCCCCCTTAAGGCCACAGTAATTTTCCGGGCACCACAGAACCTAACAAACCCACCTAACCTAACCTAGGGGCCCTGTACCCCTACCGGGGGGGCTTCGCCCCCCCTGCGACCCCCCCTTTAACCAGGGGTAAATTTGAATATATATATTTTGTTAAATCACTTCTTACCTTAAACGGAAGATGACGATGAAGATGTGGAAGGTTGTGGTTGACCCTCTTTTGAATCATCAAGTACTGGAATACGTTCAGATTTGGTACAATACCACACATGTCTATCCTCACGAAAATGTAAAGGCGAATCACATTTACCACACTGGACACTTAAAGGTAATACGGAATGCTCCCTTAGAAAACGATTCACTACTTCAGGAGTTCCATTATAATTCCCATGAAATCGGCCGATCACATCAAAATAGGAATAACGACATATTTCACACAACCGTACCGGAGGATCCATGACAGTTAAGTGACGTGTGATGAAAATATAGAAACCGGAACTTTTGAAAACCGAAAACAAACGACAATCACGGGTTTCTCCCATAATGAAATAGGGAAAAAAAACAAAATACTATCGTTTACAATGTTATATTGCACGAAAAACAGATCCTTGAAACAAGACTGAGAGACCAATGAATCGTCCAATAATAACCCTTGAAAAGAACCCAGTAGTATTTAGATTGGAGGAGCGACATTAGTGGGAGGAGCAAATGCGCATTCAAGTAAATATTGTCACATTACGCAATGGGGCGGAGCCAAGTAAGATGAAAACAGACATACAAACGAACAAGAGCTAGGTCCCGTGGCAGCGTAAAGGTATACAAAACACTTAGAAATAAAATGCAGACCTACATTAACTGAAATAATTATCTCTGTAAGTAGACATCAGCGTCAATAATGTATTGAGAGAAAGTTTTTTGTTATCACGTGCTTTATTAGGAAAATATATTAATATAATACATTTCCCAATTTGGTTGAATCTAAAACTTTACCGCATAATACTATATGATATTGAACAATAAGAAAAATAACGTCCATGTAATAATGACTATATGGTCTTACAGGTAATTGAGTATTCTTTCACAAAAATTTACCCAATCTATCTCTTCAATGACATAGTAGGCAGCAGAAAAGATCTTAAAATGGTGAATGACCATTCCATAAAAAGCTATATTCCTGTTATAACTGTCAAAGTAGGTAACCGCATACTGGTAAGAATTGTATTTTCCCCATTGCAATTAATACAGTCGTTTCATAATCAGGAAAATTTTTTTTAATTATATTGAAAATTCATATGACGAGCGAAAAATCATGTTTAGGATAGATTTAATGATAAAATTTTTATCATTCTATTATTCCTCAATATTTCACAAGTAGTTTACTTTATTTTTTTTTCAGTCTCGAAAGTCAAATTATGTAGACAGAACAAATATTTTTCACAGGTTTGCAAGGACTGCTAAGACGTGCAAATGGAAAGAGAAAATGTACATCTTCTACCCATAGCTTTCCTAATCACAAAGTGGTGCCTTTCAATATAAATAGATTTTTCTTTTGCCAACAGACAAAGACAAGTAAAGTCAACTGTAGGCCTACTAAAAAAGTCATTTGCGTATCAATGAGGTTCATGCTGTATATAGGCTTTCATGAAGTGTCTAAGGGAAAAAAGTCTTATGAAGGCTGGTGAAAAATTCATATTTCACATGGTAAACAAGTGTTAGCCAGTTTATACTCATAAGATAACTTTATTCTGTTTTCAGTAGGTAAATGGGCCACATCTGTGTGCAACGACCTCTGCTCAATTTGGTCACAAAAGTAACGGGTTACTTTGGTCTTGAGAATAAGCTTAGTAGTTTCGTTATAATGTTTACACATTTTTTGCTACTTACGACATTCCATTTAGCATATGCATCTGATCTGTATTTCCACAAAACATGCATTGACAGTTGTATCAACGCCCGCACATGATAGCAAAGAAGAGATGAAAATTAAGATAACAAACATGAATTGTTTTTTTACAAAAAATAAGCACAGTTCTTAACGCAGAAATCTCCAATGGAAATTGGAATGGTTCTTCTGAGTGAAGGGGTATGGTACAAAAGCCGTTGAAAGAGAGAAAGTTATTAATAAATAGGGTGTTAAAAAAGATCTTGCTTAAAATAGGGAGGTACAGTGGCTTTCACCACACCAAAGAATCCTTCTCGAACAATTCTGGTATATCACAAACAAAATAATGACATCTTAATTACTCATAGAAACCAAGATCTTCTCTAGGAAATTGTTTACATGAGGTTAGTTGATACTTCTTCTGATGCATTTGATTGAAATGAAGTTGATAATGATATGGCAATGGCTGAGCCAGTTGACATTTTTTTTCCCAATTATTAAATTCTAGCGAGATTTTAAAAGCTGCAAAAACAAGTTTTAAGATGTCTGAAAAGATATAGTGACAAAAAAAAAAAAAAAAAAAAAAAATCCTCTCCATGTCATAAATAATGTAGCCATTAATGATCTCTGTAAATATTCCAGTGCTGTTATATGTTTAGGGTGTGTATTTGTCCTGGTGTACTTAAAAGGTTTATTTTGAAAAACACATGGAATAACCCTCCCTATCTATATATGATATTATTAAGTTAGCCACAGATGGCAATGACTACTTTGCCGATGAGGAAGAACTACAGCAGCCATTGGTGTTAGTCATGTAACTGTAAGATAAGGGAAAAATTAAAATAAGATGCCAAATCACTCAGATACAGATGAAGCAAATATTTCTCAATATTTTAAGGCATACCACGCTTGACAAGAAGTTAATTGCTGTCCACATTCTGTTCCTGAAAAGTCAAGTGAAATGAGACGATATGAGAGAGATTTAATTAGTGCTAATGGTATCCCAGTAGGCATCTTATGCTTGAACTATAAGCTTCAACTAATATCTAATGTAATTTAATCGAAATGTTTTTACGTACTTGTAGTGATAAGAATAGATTCTCGAATCCTTGGTTTCTTGTTATAAAAAAAGAAAAAGTTAGGAATCATCCTCCTGGCTAGATGAGTGGTAACATGGTGGCAGATCGACCCATTGAAGGCATTGAGTTTGAGCTGCTTACTGGGGAGGCCACTTCTTTGTTTGGGAACGACAGTGGCAGGTTGGCCTTGCCCGGCTAACATTCTGGTGAGTTTATATTCGGATGAAACTGAGACCAAACTCTTTTAACCCTTAAATCAGATTTATTTGCTGTCTTTTTACACACGCACACACACAAACGTACACACACATACATTATATATATATATATATATATATATATATATATATATATATATATATATATATATATATATATATATATTTATATATATGGATTAATATATATATATATATATATATATATATATACATATATATATATATATATATATATATATATATATATATATATATATATATATATATATATATATATATATATATATATATATATATATATCCATATATATGGATATATATATATATATACATATATATATATATATATATATATATATATATATATATATATATATATATATATATATATATATACATACGTATATATATATATATATATATATATATATATATATATATATATATATATATATATATCCTTACATACATATATGTATATATATATATATATATATATATATATATATATATATATATATATATATATATATATATATATATTTACATATATATATATATATATATATATATATATATATATATATATATATATATATATATATATATATTTATGTAAATATGTATATATATATATATATATATATATATATATATATATATATATATATATATATATATATATATATATATATATGTATATATATATATATATATATATATATATATATATATATATATATATATATATATATATATATATATATACATATATATATATATATATATATATATATATATATATATATATATATATATATATATATTTATATATAAATATATATATATATATATATATATATATATATATATATATATATATATATATATATATATATACATATATATATATATATATATATATATATATATATATAACGGATTTTGAGCGAAGCGAAAAATCTATTTTTGGGTGAGATGGCCATGTCGTCCTGATGGAAGTTCCTATAGGGTAGCTTCCTAGGGTATATTACAACTACGGCGATATTCCCAGAGAATTTACCTCAAGGTACCAGAATTCTAACTCCTGGAGCGCGTATCCCTCGTGAAAGGGATATCGCGACATATCAGAGGACGTATTCTAGACACGTCACATGGCAATCTACAACCTGGACAGAGATTTCGTCTCGTAGGAGGTGATTGACGAGATACGAATTCGGGAAAGAAAAAGGGGAGCCGCTCCCAAGGCTTCCCTATCCCCCGATTCGTATGCGTGCCTGGCGCCAATCCTGGCGCCATCTGTATTCCTTGTAGCGTACACGAGGTGCTACAGATACTGTATGTAGGGAGGGGTCCTACAGCCCTTTCTTAGAAAGGCAAGGGCGGGTCCATCAGGACGACATGGCCATCTCACCCAAAAATAGATTTTTCGCTTCGCTCAAAATCCGTTTTTTGGGCTCAAGCCATGTCGTCCTGATGGAAGTGTACCAGAGCATTACTGTATCTGTGGATTCTCAGAACGTGCCGTACTCCCCGGAGGTAATTTTTTCCCGGTCGACTAGACCTAGAGACCTAAGATGTTACCGTTATACATCTTTTCAACTAACTATAAACTATGTTAGAGCTTCCTGCCCCCTACAGGGAAGAGTCCTACTAGACTCTGGAAAGTCTCGAAGAGTACATATATCTATGTATGAATACCAGGCAAGCTAATATAGTGGTCTCGCCCTATATTAAGTAAAGCATAGTTTGTAAAGGACCACTGCGTCAATATGAAATATCGACCAGTTTTCCGCACAATACTTGTATTGGACAAAGGTTTTATATCCGCATAGGAGGAAAACCAATGCAACCTAGCTTGCATAAAGGAACAATTCTATTAGAATTATCCCAGATTAGGTACATAGAATGAATGCTCAATTATACCAATAAATTGACACAGGTGAAGGAGATGCAAGGTTCTCAAGAACCAGTTTATTGACAGGCAATAAATAGACAGGTTAACCACAATTATATATATATATATATATATATATATATATATATATATATATATATATATATATATATATATATATATATATATATATATAGAAGAGGATAACCCAAAACTTTAAGCATAAGTATGATAGTAAACAGAGCTTGTTTGTCTGAAAGAAAAAACATTAGATGTCACTTTTAAGATACCGAGGTATCAAAGTCATAAAAGCCTCTATTACAAATCAATGACATTAGCGTTAGAAACGCTCGGCACACATGTCTGCACTTATGCTAGGTTCACCTTCGGAAATGGAACAGTCTGGATGGGCAACACAGTGCCCTCACTTAGTTTGTAGTACAGTATGTAACTACACACTCACCCTTGAATTAATCGTCCCAATTAAGACCACTGTTCCTCGCAGAGTTAAACAGTAGGGTTAACACCGCGACCCACTGCTACCACAGATCTCTTTTAGTTCCTCTACTTGCTTCGCATAGTGGCGAAAGAACACTCTGGAAGACTTCCAGCCAGTGTATGAACGGAGATGTTCAAAATCCATACAATTAAAGAAATTTAAGAATGAGGCAACTTTCCTCGGATCGTGACCTGCGGGTGTATTGTCAGGATCCGCTCTGCGAATAAAATATGTGATTTTCGCTCTGAGTTGATTCAGAGATAAATTTGAGCCTGATGTTTCTCCCCTGAATAGTTGACCACCCTTGAAGTCTGAAGTTCTATGAAGATAGACCTTTAGGCATTCTACTGGACATAGAGATGCATCTTCTATCAGAGGGCAGATTCTCCAGGGACCCCACCTGTTGGTGGGTAACTCATTCTTGGCGAGAAACGTAGGATCCGGAAACAGGTTCAGTTCTTCCCCATCCAGGAACTGAACACGACCTGCCTCTCTTGAGAGGCTACAATCTCACTAACCCTGGCCCCGGACGCGAGTGCAAAATAGGAAAATAACTTTTTGTGTCAAATCCTTTAACGCACACTCTTCATTGCTCAACAGAGAAGCGAAATGAAGAACTTGTCTAAAGACCATGAAATGGGCTTTGGAGGTGCTGAAGGTCTGAGCCTAGCACAGGCTTTCGGGACTTTATTAAAGATCTCGTTACCTAGGTCGACCTGGAAGGCATATAGAATGGGTCTTGTCAAAGCAGACTTACACGCTGAAATCGTGTTCGCTGCCAACCCTTGACCATGGAGGTGGGGAAAAAAGATAAGCAGAAGTCTGTCAAGATCTCCTGCGGAATCTTCGCCTTGACAAAAGGCCACCCATTTTCTCCAAGATGACTCATATTGCCTTCTAGTAGATTTGCATTTATATTCCTCAAGGAAGTCTATACTGGCTTTCGAAATCCCGAAACGCTTTCTCACCGCTAGGGAGAGAAAATCATGAACTGCAGTGTCTGGGTTTTCTGTAATGAAGCGCAGACAGTTGACTTCTGGACTCGCTGGGTCAGAACTGGATCTGGTAGTGGTACAAACTTCAGCTACAGTTCCAATGCCAGGAGGAACCACACGCTGTTCGGCCACTTGTGGGCCACTATTGCCGCTACCCTTTGAAGGATCTCAGTTTGTTGAGGACCCTCAACAGAAGGTTGTGAGGAGGGAACAGATAAATCTTGGACCATCTGTTCCAGTCGAGGGACATCGCGTCCACTGCTTCCGCTAAGGGGTCCTCGTACGGGGCACGTATAGGGGCAACTTCTTGTTATCTTTCGTCGCAAAGAGGTCTATCTGCAGTTCTGGGACTGATTCAGAATGAAGGAGAATGATCCTGCGTCTAAGGACCATTCCGACTCTATCGGTGTGAACCTGGATAGAGCGTCCGCTGTCACATTGCGGACTCCTTGAAGGTGAACTGCCGACAGGTACCACTTCTTCTTTTCCGCCAATCGGAAGACGGCCAAGATCACCTGGTTGAGAGGTGGTGACCTCGATCCTTGTCGATTCAAGTATCTCACAACTACCTCGCTGTCTATTACCACTTTATGTGGAACGAATGACGCGGGGAGACTTTCTTTAAGGTAAGGAGCACTGCCCTAGCTTCTAGAAAGTTTTATGAGAAAGGTCTTGAATAGCCTGGACCAAGTCCCCTGGACTTTTTTCCGATGAGAGTGACCTCCCCATCCCTCCTTCGAGGCGTCTGAGTGAATCGTCACCGACGGGGGAGGTGGCTGAAGAAGAACCTGACTTCTTTAGATGTCTGGCTTGGGACCAAGGCCTAAGAAGAGTACTTAGCCGAAGCGGCTGGTCTTCTCAGATCTCTTCACGCGTTTGATGCATAACTTCTCCAAACTCCGATTGCATCCTTTAGCTGTGCTCTTAGCACTGGGTCTGTCACCGAAGCAAACTGGAGAGAGCGCAGTACTCTCTCCTGCTCGTGTCTTGATATCCTTTCGGAATCTTGAAGTCTCTTGACAGAACCCGCTATCTCCTTCCTTTTCTTCGCCGGGGTGGAGAAACGGTGTGACAAAAGGTCCCAGTGGATCTTAGCCACTGGAACTTTTGAGATGGAGAAAGTCGAGACTTTTTCTGTTGATCTTGAAGCCTAGGTACTCTAGGAACTGGATCACTTGACTGGAAGCTTGCAAGCATTCTGTCTCGGATGCTGCCCACACCAACCAGTCGACCAGGTAGGCTACTACCTGAATTCCCTTTAGGCGAAATTGTTTGAGAGCTACGCTCGCAAGCTTCGTAAAAATCCTTGGGGCTCTGTTTAGCCCGAATGGCATGGCTCCGAAGGCGTATAGTCTTCGTTGTAGCCTGAACCCTAGGTAGGGGGAGAGTCGATGGCTAATTGGAATGTGCCAGTAGGCGTCTGACAAGTCTATAGAGACGGAATATGCCCTCTTGGGCAGTAAGGTCCTTATGTGTTGCAGTGTTAGCATTTTGAATTTGCAATTCACTATGAACTTGTTGAGTGGCGACAAGTCCAGAATGACTCTGAGCTTTTCCGAGTCTTTCTTGGGAACACAAAACAGCCTCCCTTAGAAATTGATGGGCTTCACCCTTTATCTCCAACCGTTCTTGAACGTACTCCTCCATAACGGGGGTGGAGTGTTGGAAAAACCGAAGGTACGGGGGTGGAGTGCTGTACCAGCTCCCGCCCAGTCCATTCTTGAGTAGGCTGTGGGCCCAGGGATCGAAGGTCCACCGATCCCGAAATTTCAGAAGTCTCCCTCCTACCGGTATCACCTCACTTGGACTGCCGTCCTGAGGTCTTGCCTTCCTGACCACGACCACCCCTGAATCCCCTTCCCCTTGAGGGGTGTCTAGACGAGCCTCTGGCTGCTCCTCTAGGCTTTGCTCGAAAGGAAGTAGACTGCCCTTCGAACACTGGGGTGAATGCCGTGGACTGTGTCGACACGGCCTGGGGTACCCACTGAAAGGTGGTCGGGGTTTGTGCCACGATCTGGGGCACTGGGGGCAATGGCAATTGCAGTTGCTGTTGCTGTCTAAGAGGCTTGGCTGGCCGAGACGGTAGCCTAGACCTCATAGTCTTCCTCTTTGGTTGAGGACCCTCATCCGGGGAAGACTTTCTTTTGATAGCCAGGCCCCACTTCTGGAGAAGGTTTCTATTCTCCAAGGCGGCTTTATCAACAACTTCTTTGACCAAGTCGGTAGGGAAAAAGGTCTTTTCCCCAAATGTTGGAGGAGATTAGTTTCTTTAGCTCGTGCCTCACCGTAGCCGAGGTAAACACGAACTCCCTACAAGCTCTCCTTGCCTTGACGAAGCCATAAAGGTCCTTCGTCACTGTGGCCAGATGAGGCTTGGCCACTACCATGAACATTTCATGGACCTTGGGGTCACTTGCCATCGTCTCGAGAGTAGTCTGAAGAGACATTGAGGCAGTCAGTCTTTCTTTTGTATCGAACTCACTTCGCAAAAGAAAGTCAGACAGCTTAGGGAGGTCCTTGCCGAACTGACGTCCGGCAATATCAGCCTCCAACTTTCCCACTGAGAACGTAAGATGGACGTCCTTCCAGTCTTTGTGGTCCATAGGCAGGGCCAGCGACAAGGGTTTACACTCCTCTAGGGAGGGGCAAGACTTGCCGGCCTCGATTGCTTTTAGTACAGCCAGAAACCCTTTCTGTAAAAGGGGGAAGGCTCTAGTAGGCGAGGACACAAAGGAAGGGAGCTTTCTATTCAATGCAGCTACCTTTGAGTTAGAGAAGCCCCTCTCTTTCATCGAGGATGAAAGTAGAGCTTGAGCCTTAGCATGGTCCATCACTATGACCTCCTTCGGCTCTGTCTCCTCCTTTGAAGCTGGTTCCTTCCTCAGCCGGACATAACAGTCCGGATATGATGCCTTGCTGGGCCAGAATTCCACCCTCCAGGGGAACTGAGCCCAGCTTATCCGAGATGACGATCTTTCTAGTCGTCATCGGCATGTGCTCAGCATACCTCCATGGGTTAGCATCTGAGCACAAGGGAAGGTCTTTCACATTGAGCTTTTTCTGGGGCCCATGTGATTCTGCAAGGCACTGCATTCGCAGTTCCATTGCAGCCGCCTTCTCCTGATTCTCCTTCTGCATTTGTTGGATCATTCCAACAATAGAAGAGAGGGCCTGTCCCAGCTCTACTGGGAGACCGGCCGATGTAGAGGGGCTTGAACTTCATCCTGGGCTTCTGCCAGGAGGTCTTCCTCCTGACACCCGTCCACATCAGACATCCTGTCATTTAGCTGGATGTCTTGCATCGCGACCGCGACTTCAGCATCCACCTGGATCTGAACTTAGGGGATCTCCTCTTGAGGCTGGGGAATCACTGTATCAGCTGATGCCTTAGGGAAAAGATACGCCCTCATCTTCTCACTTGGAAGATAAGGGCCAGAAGTGTTCTTTTGGAAGCCCCTTACCCAGGTACGAAGCTTCTTCCTAGCTATATCCCTTGATTCCTCTGTCCTAGGGGAATCAAATGTCTCAGTAATCAGGTTAGTGCACACAGTACATACCTGAGGGTCCCAATACCGGAGATCATCCTTGGAGACAGCGTATGCTGCGTGTCTCCTACAAAACTCATGTCCGCAGAGGTTCTTGCTGCGGACGTTGCAGAAAGCACTTCCCCACTTCGGAGTGTCCTTCTGTAAAGAGAAGAAATTTCCATGAGTATCAAGTGAACTATGTATCACTGGATATGCATAGTATAGCATAACAATTCAGAAAGGAAAGACACACACTTGTGTTTCCCTCACAACCCATTGCTGCAGCCTTCCAGATAATAAAATCAAAAATGGTTTATCTCTTCTAGAGTAACCAATGCAAGGTTTCCATAGGAAACAGGTGGAGCTCACACCTAAGCAATGATTTTAAAATCCTGGATAATAGACAGGGAAGAACTCAGCTTCCTATCTGAGGGCAACAGCAAAGGGCTGTGCAAGAAAACACAATAGTGTTAGAAGATACAGTGCTGTACCAAAACCTTTACTATAGTTTTCTTCTTACTGTATATGCTATACAGAAGAATACTAGTACAGTATAAGGGGGATGTGTGCCGGCCTGCCTTTGCCGGCCGGCACACACCACAACTAGCTTTAAAGTATACTACTTAACAGCTATTGGGCGGCAGCACTCTGGTTCAAATGCCTGTGCCGGTCGGCAGCTACTGCCGGCCGGTAACAGCCAGTGTTGGGAGGCAATGGCTGCCGGCCAGCAACTACACAAGGTAGTACCCAGCTGCCGGCCACACTCTCGGTGACCGGCAGACAAGGGCTGACATAAGCCGGCCGGCAAAGGTACAAGACCGATGCCAGCCGGCAGCAAAAGAACCAGAGAACTACACCTGCCCGGCTGCCGGCCTCATAGGCCGGCAGCCGGCCTCATAGGCCGGCAGCCGGGACAGGTACAGCACTAGAAGAAAATAGAATGGATGCCGGGATAAGAGTGTACACTACCTCCAAGCCCGGCAACCGAAAGAGTGCATATAAGGAAGGGGAGAAACTAATTCAGGCTTCCTTGACCAATGCCGTCCGGCTCTGCCGGCAGGCATGGATGAGGGACCAAGAGAGGTCCGGGCAGCACTCGAAAACATAAGACCCTTGCCGGCCAGCAGCTCTGCCGGCCGGCAATGGGCTGAGTCAATTCCACATCCCAACCTATACTAGGTCCAGAAGTAGAACGACGTACAGTACAGTAAGACCCCTGCCGGCCAGCTCTGCCGGCCGGCAAGGTACAGTACAGTAATGGCTAGGCCATTACGGAGATAGAGGGGGAAGGGACAAGAGGGTCCTGCCAACCTTGCTTTAGTGAAAGATCACCCGCAGCCAAGAAACTTATCTTAGCCTAAGGGAGATCGAAGGGAAAAGGCCAGCAATACTTGCCAGCTTCCAGAGCACCAAAGCAAGGAAGGCGTTGCTACTCCCA
>NC_090734.1:35947222-35959722 GCF_036898095.1 Palaemon carinicauda | reverse complement strand
GCCGCCCGTACAGCAAAGCTTTTTCAGCTCTCCCAACAACCGTTGGGGGACTAGAGGGCTTCACTCTCCCTAGGGGAAATGACCAGTAATACTTGACTGTATCCTGCTGCAGACGGCTCTCTTCATGAGGTGAACCTACTTGATGCCCTTTGGATACGCCGTTTTCCCGAACCTGTGCGTGCTGCCATACCCAATGTCGATATTTTACCCATAATGGACTTGATGACCAAAGCCGACTCCCTTTTGGACTGACACTTCACGACCTTCGAGACCTCCCTCAACGCCTCAATTCCTGACGTAGAGGACACCTATTCAACGTCAACTGAAGCTGACGTGAATGCTGTAGGACACACACGACTACCCTGTAACATGTCGGAGTGGCAAGAAGGCCACCCATCAACCACCATTCGCTCGCGCTCCATCCAACCACTTCTGCAGCCACTTATTGCCGTGCCCAGCGGCCACAGTTTTGCTGCTACCACTCCGGAATCAGGGCTGCTGCAAAGAAATTTGCCAAGATTGTCAGTGGCCAGAAAATGTGTAAGTAGGCCATCGCTCATGGTGCTGGCCTCCCGTGTTTCTGATCTTTTCTTTTTACATGATGCCGGAACGAGCGTGCAATTTTTGGTGCTTGTCATTCTCTTTGGCCGAGGGTACTCTTCAGGACGCAACATAGTCTGTCTAAGTCGGCCAACATCCACTTAGTAGCTGCCAATGGATCTGCGACACCCACCCACCGTTTCAAAAATCTGATATTGCCGTTTAGAAATGGCAAATTTAATTGGAAGTTTCTCGTTGCTGACGTCAAATTGCCAATCCTCGGTGCCGATTTCCTCTCTCAATTCCACCCTCCGGTCGATGTCACCCAATGACGATTGGTCGATACAGACTTTTACTTATCGATACCTCTTCAACCAGCCCCCAACAACCTCTTCAACCAGCCCCCTCCAACCTCTTCAACCAGCCCCCTCCAACCTCACTCTCCCCATCATTGCACCCACAGATGCCTACGCCAACCTCCTCACGTTATTCCCGGAAGTTTTCCGTCCAGAACTTTGCCAAACGTCCTGGAATCCAGCAAAACACGGTATTTTATCACCATATCAAGATGAAGGCATCCCCATTCTTCGCCAAATTCAAACATCTGGCACCGAATCGATTGACAGACGCCAAACAGATATTTGCCGAAGTGGAAGAAATGGGGTTTTGCCGAAAGGTCTCCAGGCCAGGGTCATCACCCTTACACATCTTCCTGAAGAAAGACGGCTCCCTCTGTCCGTGTGGGGATTACAGGCGCCTGAACATGGAACAGAACCGAATCACTACCCCCTCTCAAACATCGCTGACGTGACCTCCTACCTGCACAAAGCGAAGGTTTTCACCATGCTGGACCTCCTAAACGGGTATCATTAGGTACCTATGAACACAGAAGACATACTCAAGACCGCCATCAACACTCCCTTCGAAACATAATCCTTCAATTACTTCTGTTTTTACCTTTGTAATGCTGTGGCCACTTTTCAACGCCTCATGGATGGCATCTTAGGGGACCTCCCCTTTTCTGTATGTTACATGGACAACATACGTGTGTTGTCTTCTTCAAAAGAGGAACACCTCCGTCATATGTGCATCGTGTTCGACCACCATAAAAAAAGACCTTGTAATCCGGTAAGACAAATGTAAATCTCGCACCAACGAAGTGTCGTTCTTAGGGCACCGCATCTCCCCTGAAGGAGTCCATCTCTTCCTGAGAAGGTAGCAGCCGTTCAGAACTTCTCCACGCCCTCGACTGTCAAAGCACTACAGGAATTCTTGTGCATGATCAGCTATTACCACCTTTTACTTCCAGACATTGATGCCACTCTTGCTCCCCTCTATGCCATCCTTTAGGGCAAGCCAAAATACCTAAAGTGGGGTTATTCAAGAAGCGGCCTTCTGCAACTCGTCCCCTCCCACAAGCCCTTTTCAGCAGAAAACTTTCCAAGGCAGATTCGGGTTATTCTACCTTCGATCGCCAATTACTGTGGGCGCACTGGGCTGTCCGTCACCTTCGCCATTTCTGAGAAGGTACGCCCTTCATTATTAGCACAGAACACATGCCTCTGGTGCCTGCCTTCACTCGACAGTCTGATGCCTGGTATGCTCATCAACGCCGACATCTCTCTGTTGTGGCTGAATACAATTGCACCCTTCAACAGGTCCCTGGGAAAATGAATCCCATTGTCAATGCCCTGTCAAGAAATACCGACAAACTTGCACTCTGCAACGCACGTCTTCCTACACAACGAAATTAGTAAGTCAATTCTACTGCCACCTTACATGGCCCTTTCATTGTGATCTGATGCAATCTGAAAGCATTCCTACTAAACATTCTTGGCAAAGAAGACTGGGTCTCCATTGATGTTATAAAACCTGTTTATCAGCGGCCAGATGACCAGCCTGCAGTTCACCTCTCTAGATAAGTGCACCCTATTTAACAATTACAGCAGGTCATTTTTAGGGGTTTAGCTGTGTACCACCCGTGTGTTGCAGGATCGTACATATTAACGATATTTCCTTTTTTTGAATAAATTTTCCTTTGTATCTTCACTCTCCCATCGCTCTGACAGTAACTTGTATCCAACTGTCTGTCTACTTCATTGTTTACTGTTAACAGAACCAGTTGCCGGTTTGACAAGAAATAGCATGTTTATATTTTGTGACCTTCATACCGGGACCTAGTGTGCATATATTCTCCATGTGTCTGTAATAAAGTTACTCATTTGCATTCATCTTGCCTTTCACCCACAACCTACTCTTGTCCCAGCACACAAGGCTTAGCTTCCTGCATTTCCAACTATGGTTTTAGCTTAGCAAATAATAATAATAATAATAATAATAATAATAATAATAATAATAATATGAATATATATATATATATATATATATATATATATATATATATATATATATATATATGCATATATACATATGTTTATATATATATATATATATATATATATATATATATATATATATATATATATATATATATATATATGTATATATATATATATATATATATATATATATATATATATATATATATATATATATATATATATGTATATATATATATATATATATATATATATATATATATATATATATATATATATATATATATATATACAGTATTTATATATATATATATATATATATATATATATATATATATATGTATATATACAGTATATATATATATATATATATATATATATATATATATATATATATATATATATATATATATATATATATACAGTATATATATATATATATATATATATATATATATATATATATATATATATATATATATATATATATACAGAATATATATATATATATATATATATATAGATATATAGATATATATATATATATATATATATATATATATATATATATATATATATATATATATATATATATATATATAGATAGATAGATAGATATATAGATATATATTAATATATATATATATATATATATATATATATATATAAATATATATATATATATATATATATATATATATATATATATATATATATATATATATATATATATATACTGTATATATATAAAAATATATATATATATATATATATATATATATATATATATATATTTATATATATATATATATATATATATATATATATATATATATATATATATATATGTATATACATATATATATGTATATATATATATATATATATATATATATATATGCATCTATATATATATATATATATATATATATATATATATATATATATATATATATATATATATACAGTATATATATATATATATATATATATATATATATATATATATATATATACAGTATATATATATATATATATATATATATATATATATATATATATGTATATATATACATATATATATATATATATATATATATATATATATATATATATATATATATATATATATATACATATATATATATATATAAAAATATATATATATATATATATATATATATATATATATATATATATATATATATATATAAGGTCATTGAGAAAATCGAACCATCAATGTATCGAAATTTATGGCTTATTTGGAATATGAACAAAAAAAAGAGTTTACTTATGCAAAAGATTTATCATTAATCCATTGATAAGATAAAAACCTGTATATTAGCTTCAATGGTGTAGATTGGTTGATTTCAATAGAAAAAAAATCGACAGGTATATGTACCGACGAATGGTCATTGAGTTTTATCTTTCTTCGGGGCGAAATGATACGGTCATTATCAAACCAACCTCCTGGGACAGGGTTCGAAGCACAGTTGATCAGAACTGTGATCGTGATGTCGTTAAGAGAATCCAGACATCAATGTATTAATATATATATGGCCCATTTGGAAGATGAAAAGAAAACATTTAAATGAGCAAAATTTATCATTAATCGGATGCCATGTCGCCAACCTACTGTATCAATTCGCTAAGTTGGTAAAGATGGGGTGATTTTAATTCTAAGTAAAAAAAAATTCAATTCGACAGGTATTTGTACAGAAGGATTGTCATTGACTTTCATCTTTCTTTGAGGCTAAATGTTAAGGTCATTATCATAAAAGCATCCTGGACCATGGTTCGAAGCCCAGTCAGTCAGATGATATTTTCTTCAAGTAATTTCTCCTCAACACTGTGATCCAGAGGCTGTTTTCAGAATCAAGTCATTATGTATCCAACCACATGCCTCATTTGAAATATGAAAAAATACGTATAATGTGTAAAAGAGTGATAATTAATCCAATTTTCAGTTACATACCCACAAGATACGATGGTAGAGATGGGTTGATTTTAATTCTAGGTACAAAAACCTGAATTCGTCAGGTATATGTACAGTAGACTAGTCATTGATTTTTAACTTTTTTCGTCGCTAATATGTACGGCCAATGTTATAGAAACATCCTGGACCTGAGTTTGGAGCCCAGCCGGTCACAAGCTATTGCCTTTGAGTGATGTCGCCTGGTGACTATGATCCTGTTGTCGTTACGAGAATCTAGACATTAATGTATTGAAGTATATAGCTCATATGAAACCTAAAAAAAAAATTAAATGTGCAAAATTTCTCTCTCTCTCTCTCTCTCTCTCTCTCTCTCTCTCTCTCTCTCTCTCTCTCTCTCTCTCTCTCTCTCTCTCTCTCTCTCTCTCTCTCTATATATATATATATATATATATATATATATATATATATATATATATATATATATATATATATATATATATATATATATATATTATATATATATATATGTATATATATATATATATATATATATATATATATATATATATATATATATATATATATATATATATATATATATATATATAGGGTTCGATCCTAAGTATGAGGTAAAAATTTACTTCTATTTGAGCACGATATTATGTTGATATTTATCCATATTGACTCATTATGAGTAATTTCAATGAACCACTATCAGTTGTGTCACCTAGTGGGCCGTGACGTCTGGGGAAAACTTACTGGTAAGAGACTAATTTATGTTCGATCTACCAGAATCCAAATAAGTAGGAATCTATTTTCGACTGCCTGTATGCCATTATTGGTAAGATACAAGATAAAAGAAAGACCTCTCGTGTTTTTGTTGGTAATTTCAACGCTCATCAGAGGGAGTGGTTAAATTCTGATTCTATTAATTGCGATGACTTAATAGCTCCTCACAATTCTGGTAACTTCTTGGACCTCGTATACACTGACTCCAGCGGTGTTATAACATGTAAGACTGGTTCTCCAGTTGGGACATATGATTGTGCCTTGATTTCAGTGATGAGAGAGACTGACTAGCTTGTCGCTGATGTTGCATAATAATATAAAATTATTTGAAATCTCAGGCAGACTAGATTGTTATTCTTTTAGGCTTGAATTGGTCATAAAAGTATAATAGTGTTGATCCTGTTGTTCCTTTAATTAACAATATATTTAACATAACTGATAGGCGTATCCCTTTTTGTGTACGAGGGTACTGGGTTAAATGATAATTGTAGACGGGCTTCTGTGTAGGAGCAGGAAGCATATCTTTGAATGGGTAAAGTTCAAATTTGACTTGGAAGAACTATATTCAGCTTAGAGCATTCGCTTAGAGAGTTTATGCCTCAACTGAAATGGAGTAGACTTTAACTATGAGAGAATTCTTTCCTGGTACAACATCGTGACATAAATGATGAGCTGTCCTTAAATTTGCACTATTTGATGTGGATGAAACAGATTTCTTCTTTACTTGAAACAGATAGGTCTTTCACTCACTGTCCAAATGAAAAGGGAAACTTTTTGGCTGATGTGTTCGGCGTTAAGTACAGTAGAGCAATGAGAAACTTTATCTTTGTCATTCCTCTTTTCCTGAGGCTGAAATAACAAGTTTAGGTTAACAATGTTGAAAAATTCAAACTTTTTTGGTGAACCTTTATGGCTATTGAGGTGTAGACCCAAATGCTATTTTTTTTCTCCTTTTATAAAGACTGCAGATTTTTCAGCTCCAAAGTTATCTGATGTTTTGTGCAAGGTAGCGAAAAGAAAAATTTTTGGCAGTTGTTGAAGAATTGCTAATGTTTCTCCACTACGTAAATGTGTGGGTCGTTTCTTAGCATTATTATTGATTTTTTAAGTAGTAGATCTCAAAGAGTTGTTGTTGTTGGGCACCATAGTGAGTATAGGATTGTGATATCCGGTGTTCCACAGGGTAGTGTTCTTGGCCCATTACTTTTCATACTATATACACATGACATGTGGTTTGGCCTAGAAAATAAGCTTGTTGCATATGCAGATGATGCTACTCTCTTTGCATCAATTCCATCCCCTGAATGTAGATCTGGGGTTGGTGAATCCCTTAATAGAGATTTAGCTAAAATTAGTGCATGGTGCAAATTATGGGGTATGAAGTTGAATCCTAACAAAACTCAAAGTATGATTGTAAGTAGGTCAAGGACGGTGGCTCCTCAACATCCGGATCTCAGTATTGATAATGTCTCTTTAAATTTGTATGACTCTTTCAAAATTTTAGGCGTGATTCTTGACAGCAAATTTACTTTTGAGAAACATATAAGGTCTGTGTCTTCTTCAATTGCACAAAAAATTGGCTTATTGAGAAAGTCTTTTAAGATATTCGGTGATCAATCTATTCTGAAGAAGTGTTTTAATTCTTTTATTCTACCTTGTTTTGAGTATTGTTCTCCTGTCTGGTCTTCAGCTGCTGATTCTCATCTTAATTTGTTGGACAGAAACTTACGGTCTATTAAATTTCTTATTCCTGATCTAGATATTAATCTCTGGCACCGTCGATCAATTAGTTCATTATGCATGTTGCATAAGATTTTTCATAACTCTGACCATCCTTTACATTCAGATCTCCCTGGACAATTCTATCCTGTTCGTAATACTAGGCAGGCAGTTAATTCTAATAGCCAGGCCTTCTCCATCATAAGACTCAATACTACGCAGTACTCTAGAAGTTTTATTCCAGCTGTTACCAAGTTGTGGAATGATCTTCCTAATCGGGTTGTTGAATCAGTAGAACTTCAAAAGTTCAAAGTTGGAGCAAATGCTTTTTTGTTGACCAGACGGACATGAGTCTTTTTATAGTTTATATATGACATTTTTGTTGTTGACGTTGTTAAAAGTTTATATTTGATATATCTCTTTTGACATTACTTTTTTTAGAATGATTTATTGTTAATTTGTTCTCTTCAGTTATTTATTTCCTTATTTCCTTTCCTCACTGGGCTATTTTCCCTATTGGAGCCCCTGGGCTTATAGCATCTTGCTTTTCCAATTAGGGTTGTAGCTTGGATAGTAATAATAATAATAATAATAATGTGTTTGTGTTAGATCAAGTCCAACTGATTACCTCCTAATTTACATAACCCCCTTATTATCTAAAGTTTGTGAAAGTCAAAAGGCAAATCGTGTAAATAAGTTTGTTGAAGGTACTCATCTATTCCCTTTCGAAAAGCCCATGGAGTATGAGATGTCAGTCATACAATCTTCAATGTAGTACACAAATCTCTTGACCGTGGTCATAAAGTTAATATGATTGGGCTTGATTTTAGCACTGCCTTTGGCTGTGTTAATTTAGTAGCTCTTCTTTTCAATCTCAAATAGCTTGGAGTGGGAGGGTCTTTTCTAAGCATCATTATTGAATTTTTAAGTAATAGATCTCAAAGAGTTGTTGTTGATAGTCACTAAAGTGAGTGTAGTAATGTGATAGAGGTTTTTCCTCAGGGCATTGTTTTAGCCAATTACTTTCATACTATATACACTTGACATGTGGTTCGCCTGGGAAACTAGATGGCTGCTTATACCGAGGATGCAATTCTCTTTGCTTAAATTTCTTCTCTTTAACCATGAGTAAGTTAACAGGCCCGAAATTTGGAACCAGGCACAGGCGAAAAACAATTTTCCCCAGGTTTCATCCTGTTGCTTTGTCTGTGGCGTCGTTCTCGAGGTTATGATACAACATGGGTAGGATGCATATGTCGGAGCCTCAGATACTCGCAGAGATGTAGCTCTTCAAATTTTTTGGGTCTCAATTTTGGTACCACACTACTAAACTGTATTGAAATTTCAATTTCGTATGCTTTTACATTTCGCTAAATATCTCAGAGTAATATTAATGAAAGATAAAGAGATTTCCACTGAACATTGGTGAATAGTGTCGCTATGCAGGGATGTTGCCATCTTTTTGCTAGGCTGCCGGATATTCAAATATATAGGGGGAAAACTGAAAAAAAAAAAAATCCAAACTTTCAGGTTGGCAAAAAGCAGAAGAAATTCCCTTCTGAGAAAAGACTCTACGAGATGTTATAATCTCTTACTGATTTTAATAATATTGAGTGTGCTGATGACCTGTGTTTTATCAGAAATATGGTAACGTGCTCGAGGTGGACACAATCGACCAGGGAAATGTAAGCAATTTTTCCCACTCAGCACTCTCCTATTCGACCCCATCTAGCACCTCTTCAGAAAGTGAGCCTCCATTTCACCTTTCTTCCAATTTTCAAAGCAAGAAGAGGATACAATTCCGTATGAAGAAGGTTAAGATGCCTGTACCATGCGACGATGGTGACGAAAACAATGTAGATGACCCTTCCATGACCTTGACCCCCTTCAGGAGCCCATCAGGGAAGGCCCCTATCTCCACTAGTGTGCCATCAATCAGTGCTACTAGAGTGTTTTTCGAGTGCCGCCCTAGTGCCTTTTTCAAGTGCCACCCCAGTGCCTTTTTCAAGTGCTAACCCACTGACTTCAACAAGTGCCACGCCAGTGCCTTCATCGAGTGCAACCCAGTGCTTTCATCGAATGCCACGCCAGTGCCGATTCTCACCCCAGTTACAGAGTTGGTGTTTTTCAGCCTAGGACCTTGAAAATTGGCATGAATGCTGCCATGCCATTCAACTTTGTTATGCAGTTCACCAAAGTTACTTATTAATAATGTAAATATTTTCTACGGACTATTTTTTATATATTTATACTTTTTATATAATTATTTTTATAAATTTTCATAATTAAATATTTAAAATGATTGGTTTTTAATTTACTCGTAACATAATATTCAATAATAAATATTGTTAAATAAGAAACTTAAGGATTTGAAATATATATACTAACATGGAAGCTATATGGTCCGAAATTTGAGGTCTCATTTATGGTACCACATTGGTAATTGCGTACCCGCTTTGGAACTTAAGCAACCCAGGGTTAAGGTAGATATGTGGTTCCTGAATCCCTTAATTGATATCTCGCTAAAAGTAGTGTATGGTACAAATTATTGGGAGTGAAGTTGACGTTCAAGGACAGTTGCTGTTATCATCCGGAAAATAAATTTGATAATGTTTATTGAACTATGTATGACTCATTTAAGATGTTAGGTGTAATTCTCGACAACTAGTTTACTTTCTTGGAAAGTTTTCGAGGATTAATCTATCATGAAAAAATACTTTCATTCTTTCATTTTACTTAGTTACGGGTATTTTTCCCCAGTCTGCTCCTCAGCTGTAAGCTCTCATCTTAATTTGTAGGACAGAGGCTTACGGTCTTTTAAAATTCTTATTCCTAAACTAAATATTGATCTCTGACACCGACGTTCATTTAGTTCCTCATACATGTTGCAAAAGATTTTTACTAATTCTGACCATCTATTAAATTCAGATCCTCCCGGTCAGTGCCATCCTGTTTGTAATACTGGGTATGAAGTTCATTCTAATCGAAGGGCATCTCCATTGTGAAGCTCAATACTAAACAGTGTTCTAGAAGTTTTATTCCAGCTGTGATCAAGTTGTGGAATGATCCTCCTAGTTAGGTTGATGAATTGGTACAACTTAAAAAAATTCACTTTTACAACAAATGTTTTTTGATGTGGGAAAGGCTGAAATAGGTTTTTTAATTGTTTATATATGAAAGATCTATTGCTTATGTAGTTACTGTTTTTGAAATATTTTATTTTGACTCTTCATTACTTTTAATACAGTTTTTTTGCATCCTTATTCCATTTTGTCAAGGTAATATTTTTCACAGTTGAAGCCCTTTGGCTTATGGTACCCTGCTTTTCCTAGTAGGATTATTACTTTGCTAATAATAATAATAATAATAATAATAATAATAATAATAATAATAATAATAATAATAATAATAATAATAATAATAATAATAATAATAATAATAATAATAATAATAATAAAAATAAAAATAATAATGATATCTTTTGAAAATATGTAAAGAATATGCACAAACACTTTTCTACGTTCTTCTTTTATTTAATTATTTTTGCCATGGCTAGAGACTTCTGCATAGTTAGTTTATGAAAATTAATTCATATGTGTTTTTCTGACGACATTATATTTCATTCGTTTATTTTTGGGATCCTGAAACTCAGCCTTCCCTATACGGTTCTTTCAACCTTTATCCGCATGAGTTTTAGTGGGCTGTTATTCCTTATGAGATTGCTTCATGAAAAATGGAGGTAATTTATGATGATAATCCTTTGGAATCCCTCTTATGAAAAGGTGGTAGTGAATCATTCTAAACTGCTGGGTCAATTACCATGTGTCTTTCAAATTATTCTAATATCATCCAATGTTTTCAGGATAAAATTCATTTTTGTGGGTTAAAATTAGATTTTTTCTTATATATAAGATATGTGAGGGCCGATGTGGTAACGTCCCTGACAGGTGAACGCCAGACTGGGGTTCGAGTCCCACTCTTTGGATCCTTTGGTCGTTGCAACCTTACCATTCTTGTGAGCTAAGAATAGGGGGGGGGGTGGAGAGCGGTGCAAGCGTATATGTCTATATGCTGAGTCATCAGAAGCCATTGTCTGGGCCTCCTTGGTCTTTGCTAGGGTGATGAAAGGATTTGGGCGTTGATCATATGAATATACGGTCATTCTCTATGGCATTTTCCTGCTCGAGATGGCAATATCACTGTCCCTTGCCTCTGCCGATCATGGGCAGCTTTTAAACCATTAATAAGATCCTAATCATCTAGGAATATGATCTGTGAGTAGTTAATTATGATAAAAGTTTGATAGCTTTATAAATTGGGAAAATATTTTGATGGGTATATAAATTTTTGATATATATTGATACTAAATAGTATGTTTTCATGCACTGTTTGAAATATATTAATATATTTAACAGGAAATATACAAATGAATAAATAAATAAATAAAAAGATAAATACTTATATTTATATATATATATATATATATATATATATATATATATATATATATATATTTATATATATATATATACAGTATATATATATATGTATATATATATATATATATATATACAGTATATATATATATATATATATATACACATATATATATATGTATATATATATATATATATATATATATATATATATAATCATATATATATGTATATATATATATATATATATATTACAGTATATATATATATATATATATACTGTATATATATGCATTATATATATATATATATATATAGGTTTATATATGTATATATATATATATATATAGGTTTATATATATATATATATATATAGGTTTTAATATATATATATATATATATAGTTTTTTAATATATATATATATATAGGTTTTAATATATATATATTATATATATATATATATATATAGATATAGATATATATATAGATTTTTATATATATATAAATATATATATATATATATATAGGTTTATATATATATATATATATATATATAGGTTTATATATATATATATATATATATGTATATATATATATAAATATATATATATATATATATATATATGTATATATACATATATATATATATATATATATGTATATATATATATATATATGTATATATATATATATATATATATATTTATATATATATATATATATATATATTTATATATATA
>NC_090734.1:35932222-35939722 GCF_036898095.1 Palaemon carinicauda | reverse complement strand
GCAGACTTATTGAAGCTATTTGTTATAAGTGAAGAACATCCTCAGTGTATGTATAAGTATCGCCTAATTTATTCTTACCATATGGAAAACCTAACCCATTCCTCTTTCTAACCTGTTAATATCCACCCTAGCTTTTATGGGAAACTTTAAAAAAATCCTTATGGTATGTTATAATATTGGTAAATACAAGGCCTTTTAACTCCTGCATATTTAAAAAAAAAAAAATAAGAGAAATAATTGCTTGTAATGAACTATCCCTTTTGGGTACCTTGGGCGAGTTTAGGCGGATCATGTTCATCCCATATGGGATATTTTAGGCCATAACGGAAAACTTTTTCAATTTTGTACTAATGCTGAATCTCCCACAAATCATATGGTACATATTGATGAACCACTTTTTTGGGTTCCAATGTATAACAGAAACAGAGATGGGTTTACAAATGAAATGATATAAGAAATAAAATATACATTACAATACAATGATAGTTAAAAATACACAAAATATATTAAAACTTACTCATAATTGTATAAATAGAAACATACACACACTTATGTACAAACCTTATGGAAGGAAGCCAAGTAATTCCTACTTTCAGTGAGGCATCGGGCCACCTTGCACTTCTCACACATCCAGCAGGATCTGTGGATGTGGCCTGCAACAGAACAGTACTTGCAGGTCTGCCTCATAGTGACAGGCTATGGCATGTGTAGGGTAGTGGCATTCTGGCGTGTCTCTATACTTTGCAAAACTGCTAGTTGGACCATTTTTGCCAAAGAACATTCCTGGTTATTTAGAAGGTTGGTGTATTGATGCTTCTGAGCTAATTGGAGATATCCTTAGGGAAGTCCTTGAGGGGCTTTCGGTTAGCATGCAAATCAAAGCTATCCCTCTTATATAAAATCCCAGCGTTGCAGATATGATCAAATCAAAGAGGCAAGCAAAGAGCCTCATGTAGTACCTCTTTGCTTTGAAGGGGGTCTTGTAGAGGTATGTCAACTTTTGCCATTGCCACCCATGCGGTTGTTGTGCATCTGGATGACAGCCAGGCAATGAATGGGGGTCTTCTTATTTAGTGCCCTGTCGTATCACTCCACTGTACACATGGGTTCGACACCAACATCAGTGGACAAGATTTTCACAACACTGTTGTCCTTCCATCTTGCAACAAGGATGCCACCAGAAGAGACGTAGTCTAATGGGCCCCTTTCTGTCGATTTTTTACTCTTCTCCTTCACAGACTTCAAGGGAGGATGGCCAACTCTGTTTTTCCTGGCAGAGCCCACATACCTACATCCATACTACGATCTCTGGTACTTAGCCTGCCCTGTACTGGTAAAGTAGTTGTTTGCATACACTGCTGAGTGACTGGGTCGCTTGATGGTCATGACCAAGGCGGCAAAAAACTTTGAAGTTCCAGACATGGCTTTCTGCTCTTCAAATAGCAGAGTAAGGTGGCTCACAATGGTACTCCCATTGGTGCACAAATTCATCCACACTGGAGCGACAGAACAATTTGTAGCCCCATCGTCAGGGGCTACCCATGGTGTACGATCCTGAGTCTCCAAAGCAGCATTGTGAAGCCTATAAAACATACGGCTGTGAAACTACAAAAATGAAAAACAATTTTAAATTTCTGTGATGAGAATAATTAACTTTGCCCAACAAAAACCTATCATTCAATCCCTTGTAAGATAATAATTTATATACACATGAACCTAATATATCTATAAATAATGTTAAAAGTATTAACAAATGTCTAAAACAAGCACTAAAATATTTGCTTGGTGTCGTATTCTATTGAATGCTTTAACCATTACAGTACAAAAGGTCCCATGTGGGATGAGCGTGGTCCGCCTAAACTCGAGCGAAGTATCCCGCATGGGATCTATACTTTTTTCATCAGTTACTAAAACACATCAGTAATACAAAAGCACTTCCAATCATTATCAAAAGTTAAGCATATCACTAGCCTTCACTATCTCACAGTCACTGGGTACTTACCATGATTACAAAGTTTTGGGGGAGGGGTGAATCCGTAGAAGTAGCTGTGACAGGTCTTGATGCTTTTCCAACCAGAACCTGACTGAGGTGTCTTTCGAATGCCCTACAGTCTTTATTAGAGGGGCAGGTGACTTGTGATTGGCTGATATGAAGAGCAGAGGAGTGTAGCTATGAGTAGCGAAAGAGTCATTTTCTTACAAGGATAAAGGATGATGCTTTCCCTCTCCTAAAGGCTATGACGACACCAAATGCCCAAAAGTGTCTCAACAAAGATGAAAGGATCTATAATTATAGTGTCCCGTGACAAAAGAGTAGTGGAAAATATTTTGATATTTTGACTAAGTGGTTCTAATTTTTGCTCAATACCATGCAAAATAATCGCTTAACCATCAAGACTACAGTGAAAACCTACATTGTGCTGCATGACTTAATAAGGATGCCCTGACCATCCATAAATTCATAATGCTGATTTTATTCCTGGAGAAAAGAGGCAGGAAAGGAAATTATAAGATACGCATAAAATTGTTTCCAGAAACACTTCTACAAAGAAAGGCAAGCTTTGTGAAATCTACTGAAGTGCAGAGGGAATTCAGAAGCAGTTGCAGGGCCATAGAACCAGCAGATGATTCAGATTATGAAGCAATGAACAGGCTTTTACTATATGGAATATATAATACCAGTATTGTGAAAAAGAATAAAAGTTATTGAAGTATTATGCAAAGGTCATGTTCACCAAAAACTATGTCACATGGCGTGGGTCAATTACATAATCATACATGAGTGGAGGCGGTGAAATAGATAATTATTGCATTGTAAGAGGATTTATTGTCTGAGTTAATTTTCACAACAAAAATGAGCCTAAGCCTTTTTCAAAGCGAGTGAAAAATAACTTTAGATCTTGATATTACATTAAAGAAGAATATTGAGTTTTTCGCTGGCTCTTAAATAATTTCATCAGTAAAACACAATAGAATTTATTTTAACTAATACAATGATTACACGCAGGGAGAGAGGACACTCGGGGAGACCTTCACATGACTATGATTCTAACAAAATGAAATCGTTGGACGTCTTATGGCATATGGACATTCACCATAGGGGAGGTAGGTTTACCATGCTAGGTGGGCCTAGTGAGGGTTGCCCACTAACGAGTAGGACTCGAACGTAACTGGCCTTCTAGTCACATAATATGGGCGGCGTTCTTATTTCCCCTACATTGCTGGAGTTCCGATAGCTTGCCTTGCCTTATGGTAGCAGTGGCAGGTGATGTAACCGCACCATACTGGTTATCACTCTGTGTCCCCTCCCCCTAGTGTACCTGTTGAAATGGGAACAGATTCAGTACACGTGTGCTTGGGTCATCACAAACCTAACAAAAATGAAAGTGGCTCGAACTGCTCCCGACAAAACCCATGGAACAGGCAGATTGTACCAACCGTGTGTCACACGATAGTACATAATTTATTTTGTATATATTATGCTTGTATCTTTGCTCTTCCCTCGCACTAAAAAGAACGAGAATAAACATGTCTGCGTTTCTCCTATGTAACATTGTCTGTTTCTCGAACATGTAATTTCCTGTTGCCTTGAGGTTTTGTATATAAAGGAGAGTGTTCTATAATAAATTAATTCAGTTGCTTTCACACTGCCTTTGAGTTCACAACATTCTCTCAGCCCGTCACATTGGTGACCCCGGAAGTCAACTCGCTCCCACCGCCTTCCACCCCCACCTGCCTCGCCCCTCCATCGTTGGTACTATGATGGACTCTACAGAAGTTGGCGCTGTGGCTGCCCCATTGAAACTTTCACCGTTCACCAGCGGAGAGGTGTTTGCTTGGTTTCAGCACGCAGAAGTTCAGTTACGCATCAAGGGCGTGACTCGCTCAACCACCAAAGCAGATTATGTTCTCGCGGCGATACCCGAGGACACCTTCCCGGAAATATCCGACTGGCTTTGTGAACAAGGAGACACCCCAATAGCGTATGACGCCCTCAAAACATACCTTCTGCCGCAGTACTCGCCGTCGCCAGCCGCCCGTGTTGCAAAGCTTTTTCAGCTCTCGCAACAACCGTTGGGGGACCAAAGGGCTTTGCTTGCCCTCAGGGAAAGGACCAGTATCTCTCGCCTTCAACCTGCCGAAGACGGCTCTCCTCGCGAGGTGAACCTACTTCGTGCCCTTTGGATACGCCGCTTACCCGGACCTATACGCACTGCCATAACCGATGTCGATAGTTTACCCATAAAGGACTTGATGACCAAAGCCGACGCCCTTATGGACAGCCACTTCAAGACCTCAATCAACGCCTCCACCCCTGACGAAGAGGATGCCTATTTATCGTCAACCGAAGCTAACATGAATGCCCTAGGACATTCACGCATACACCGTGACGTGCCGAAGCAGCGACAAAGCCGCCACCCACCCACCAATCGCTCGCGCCCCAACAAAAGACTTCTACAGCTACTTACTACCTCCCATCCGCCGCAGTTTTGCTACTACCACTTCAGATTCGGGGCAACTGCGAAGGAATGTGCCGAGGATTGTCAGTGGCCAAAAAACGTGTAAGTAGGCCATCGCTCGTGGCGGTGGCCTCCCGTGTTTCTAATCTTTTCTTTTTACATGATGCAGGAACGGGCGTGCGATTTTTGGTAGACGCGGGTGCTTGTCGTTCTCTGTTGCCAAGGAAACTCTTCAAGACATGACGTAGTCTGTCTACATCTGCCGACGTCCGCTTGGTAGCTGCCAACAGATCTGCGATACCCACCTATGGTTACGAGAACCTCACATTATCGTTCGGAAACGTTAAATTCAATTGGAAGTTTCTCGTTGCTGACGTCACATTGCCAATCCTCGATGTGGATTTCCTCTTTCATTTCCACCTTCTGGTTGATGTCGCCCACCGACGATTGGTCAACGCAGACTCGTACTTGTAGACACCTCTTCAACCCGCCCCCTCTAACATCACTTTCCACATTAGCACACCCACGGATGCCTACGCCCACCTCCTCACGTCGTACCCGGGTGTTTTCTGTCCAGAACTTCACCAAACGCCCACAGTTCCTGCCAAGCACGGTATTTATCACCATATCAAGATAACGGGACCCCCAGTCTTCGCAAAATTCAGACGTCTGGCACCGGAACGATTGGCAGCCGCCAAACAGACTTTCGCCGAAATGGAAGAAATGGGCTATGGCCAAAAGGGCTCCAGCCCATGGTGTCACCCTTACACATCGTTCTGAAAAAAGAGGATCCCTCCGTCTGTGAGGGGATTACAGGCGCCTGAAAATGCAAACAGAACCGGATCACTACCCCCTCCCAAACATTGCCGACGTGACCTCCTACCTGCACAAAGCAAAGGTTTTCTCTACGCTCAACCTCCTGAAGGGGTATTATCAGGTGCCTATGAACCCAGAAGACATCCCCAAGACTGCCATCACCACTTCGTTTGGTACATACACCTACAATCACTCCTGTTTTGGCCTTCGTAATGCTGGGGCCACGTTTCAACATCTCATGGATGGCATCTTAGGGGACCTCCCTTTCTGTGTATGTTATATGGACGACATACCTGTGTTCTCCTCCTCAAAAGAGGGACACCTCCATCACCTGCGCATCGTGCTCGACCACTTGCAACAAAACGGCCATGTAGTCCGGTACGACAAGTGTACCTTTGGCGCCAACGAAGTGTCGTTCTTAGGGCACCGCATCACTCCTGAAGGAGTCCACCCCCTCCCTGAGAAGGTAGCAGCCGTTCAGAAATTCCCCGTGCCCTCGACAGTCAAAGCTCTGCAGGAATTCTTGGGCATGATCAACTATTATCACTGTTTTCTGCCAGCCATTGCCGCCACTCTTGTTCCCCTATACGCCTCCCTCAAGGGCAAGCCAAAGGACCTGAGGTGGAGTCCCCTTCAAGAAGCAGCCTTCTGCAATGCAAAGAAAGCCCTATCAACTGTTGCAGCTCTCACTTTTCCTATCCCACATGCCCCTCTCCTTCTCTCGACCGATGCCAGCGACGTCGCTATTGGTGCAGTACTCGAGCAAGAGGTCAACGGCTCGCCCCGCTCATTGGCCATCCTCATCAGAAAACTGTCCAAAACAGAATCGGGTTATTCTACCTTTGATCAAGAATTGCTGGCGGTGCACTTGGCTGTCCGTCACTTTTGCCTTTTTTTAGAAGGTAGGCCCTGCGTCATTCGCACAGACCACATGCCTCTGGTGCATGCCTTTACTCGACAGTCTGATGCCTGGTCTGCCCGGCAACGCTGACATCTCTCCTCCGTGGCTGAATACAATTGCACCCTTCAATACGTCCCTGGGAAAATGAATCCCGTTACCGATGCCCTGTCAAGAAATACGGCTGCCGTTAAACTGGGATTGGATTACAACGCCCTGGCTGAAGCCCAACGACAGGATCCAGAGTATCAAGCATGTAGGACATCCTGCACATCCCTCCGTTGGGAAGACTTCCTCCTCGAAGACTCCAACACCACCCTCCTCTGTGACGTCAGTACTGGTAGACTGCGACCTTGAATTCCTGCTCCCATGCGACGGCAGGCGTTTGATTTCTTTCAATGCCTTTTACATCCCTCGTGCCGTTCTACTGCACAGCTGCTAAATACAAAGTTCATTTGGCACGGCATATCTAAGGATTCTAAGGATTGGGTCCGCGCCTGTACTTCTTGCCAAACTTCCAAAGTACATCGACACACGGATTCCGGGGTGGGCACCTTTCATCAACCTCAGCGTCATTTCGCACACATTCACGTCGACGTTGTAGGCCCCCTACCCACATCACAAGGACATCATTACCTGTTTACCGTCATCGACCGTTCCACTCGTTGGCCTGAAGCCATTCCCATGGAAACTGCAACGTCCGCCTCATGTACATCTGCCTTACTCTCTGGATGGATAGCAAGATTTGGTATCCCTGAGCATATTATTTCCGACAGGGGAACCACTTTCACTTCTCAATTGTTGACATCATTAACGAATCTCCTGGGCATCACCCTACATCAGACCACGGCCTACAACCCCGCTGCCAATGGAATGGTTGAACGTTTTCATCGCACCCTCAAAGCAGCTTTGATGTCCCGCTGCAAGGATTCCAACTGGTTTACTCAGCTTCCCTGGGTCCTCCTGGGACTAAGGACAACTCCTAAAGACGCCCTCGACGTCTTGGAAGCTGAAATGGTGTATGGCGACCCGTTGGTCGTCCCTGCCGAATTTTTTCCTTCTGCAACATCCTCCGACGATCTCCAGCGCATACGTCACGTCGTGGGAAAATTTACTCTATGCCACCAGACTTACAAGCCCCCAGCGAAGCATCACATACTAACAAACTTGCACTCTGCAACGCACATCTTCCTGCGCATCGACACCAGCAAGCCACCGCTAACGACCCCATACACGGACCCTTTCCTTGTGATCCGGCGCAGTCCGAAAGCATTCTTACTAAACATTCGTGGCAAAGAAGATCGTCTAAAACCTGCTTATCTTCTG
>NC_090734.1:35904722-35919722 GCF_036898095.1 Palaemon carinicauda | reverse complement strand
GTACAGTATTATAAATAAAAACACCAAAAAACACAAGAAATCATATTTAATTGGAAGTGTTTTAGGAGATATGTTATTGATAAAATGACTCCCATAATTAATCATTTATGCTATGAGATCCATTTCTAATATTAATAAAGCATTCGTTAGATTACTATCAAAACAATTAATGCAATCAATTATCGTATAGAGGTACATAGAATATTCCAGGCTGTTTTCTTTTTATAATATAAACTATGCTATGTTACCTTCATCAAAACCCAGTAAACATGATAGTTCTTAGCTTATGTGAGATATCCTGCAAATTGTATGTTAAAGTTATGTTTGTGAACATTAGTACTGTTTCTATGTAATGTATCTGTATCCATGTTGACTATCCTCCAATTCAAATATTTATTAGGTGCAGCATCATAAGAATCTTTGAAGACTTTTACATATAAAATGATCTTTTAATTTAAAATCCAACGGAATCTATCCCCAATCAAGATTCCTCTCTTCATCCATAAGTATAACTGCTTTCTAGTCCAAATATCTATGCACAAAATTATATGAGAAAAAAATTCTGACACTATATTGCGATATCACTGTGACTGTGTTGGAGTGGTGATATGTTTCAAGTTTCTTTCATGAATGATATCACGTTAAACATGTAATATTAATGGAATGTACATTCATGTGTCAGAATTAGTGATTTGATGACCAAATATACCTATATTCTATTTAATTCAGACCATAATCAAATATAATGTAGACTCTGAAATTCAGTTTTTTTTCCCAAATTCTTAAATCACAAAAAAAAAGGTAACTTATGCTCTTTGTATATTAGATATACTCTTGGGTTAATGAATATTCATAATCTGGTGACTTTAGTTTAGGAACGTAAGTATTTGTCACCTTTGTTGAGATATGAGTATCCAATAAGGGAGGCTACTTCTGTTTTTCTTCAGAGGAAGTCATGTGGGCATGATGATAGTCTGCAATAGCAGGGAGGGGATTCAGCATATGTTGGCTTTGCTGGATCGTTGTCCATTATGGGTTGCAGTATGTCACTAATAAACCTTTTGTCATATTGGATGACCGAAAGATAAGAATATTTGCACATAGGGGTTTGCTTATAGATAGCCAGGTGTCATAGGTAAGTCTTGCATATTTGTTCAATTTGATAGAACAGTATGTTCTCTCATGTCATTCAAGTATTCAGATTTCCAACCTAATTATTAAAGATGCCATCTGTTTAATCAAGGCCATCACTTTCCGCTTATCAAGATGGCACAGTAGCTGGCCGATATTTCATATAGTTATCTTGATTGGTTTCCTTTTACCACTACTGTAAATATAACGTGCACCATCATTTCATCAGATCAAATGTCATAATATCAATATGTGTGGAATGGTCTGTTTTTCTGTTAATTATTCATATCAAAATGGGTTCACGCACTAAAAAATATTTGTCCATCTCCTGGATCCAAATTTCTTTTACCAATTATAAGTAAAAATAATGATATTTAGATAAGACAATAATATCTGTGTTTGTAGTGTGCTTATTGAATGAGTAACTGACACTTCATGGCCTTCATATAAGACATCTTGAGTTTCACTAACACTTTCATCAATAAATCTTTGAATTTTTAGTGTTGTGAAATGTCCCACAAAAAAAAAAAAAAAAAAAAAAAAGTCTTTTAGGCATAACTAATTTTTTTTTTCATAATATGATATAGAAGTCAATCCATGCTGTCAGAACTTCACAGTTGAGAAAGCAAAAATTTTTAGCTTTTACCGACTGGGTTGAAATTGTGTTTTCTCTATCGATTTTTTCATTGCCAGTATGTACTAAATCGGCTGCGTGACCTTCTCTAGCTGCCTGAGAATGAGGGAACTTAATGCATGAACAGATATCCGTACAAAATAAAAACTAAATGCTGTGGAGTTTTCCCCTGGTGTACTTCTTCATCAACTCTCCTTTGCCAATATGGGAATGCAAGTACTAGAAATGACCACACCTGATATAATCTTTACTTCTCGATAATTGAACATTCGTGTATAATTTCACACACACGTTCTGGTGGTGTGGATATCACTCCCCTTAGGGGAGAGTTATGCGGCCAGTGCAAAATGTGGTGGAGACACCAATATGTTTCATGGTCATCTTCCCGTGTAGAAGATCGAAACCAAAGTGGTCTGTTCTCTGTACCAATTCTAGGCTCAGGTCTGGAAGCTAAAGAATCCTATCTGGTTAGCAAAACTGTTTATTGCTTAGTACTGACCGAAAAACCATAATTTCTCGAAGCTAAAAGTCCTGGGAGAGACAGGAAAAGGGTTTAGATGAAAACCTCCTAACCACTGAGGCGTCAGGTAAATAATGATCTGAACGTAAGTGGTTCTCTTCAAGGAAGGCTTTAGACGTTTTACACTTTGATTTTGATGACAGAGTGTGTATGAGGTCAATTGTTATATTTTTTTTTTTTTTTTTTTTTTTTTTTAATCTTTGCCAAAATAATTTTGTCTTTTTAGTAGTGAACCGCAAAGGGTTTGAAAATTATGGTTACCCTAGGGAGTAAGAAGGCGCATAGGCCACTATTCTAGTTGTAAGATAGCTCTACTAGATCGACCCGCTCATAATTATGAGTGTGAGCTAGAGAGTGCTTGCATTGATATTCTCAAAACTCCAGCTATTGCAGGTGTAAGTTCTTTTTTCAAAGCCGATTCAAAATATAATCCACGCTTGGATAATCTGGGTGACGTTTGGTAAAGTGAGGCACATTTGAGTAATATGCAAAGTGCCCAGGTAAATCTAGTTATAGCATGATGTATACCGTATAGGCTCCTCTGAGTGTGGGTGAGTCTTGCACACGGTAACCAACCTTACAAAATACTTAAAGAGGCTGAGTGTGCATCAGCACAGGATGTAACAACTTTTCACAACAGGCTCAGAAGTGGAGAGTTGTCTAGTAGAGACAGATGAGTTAATCTACTTGCACACTCAGGTGTGTGTGCGTGCGGCCATTCCTAGACAATTGTTAGGAGACATGATGTTCACCTCTACATGGATACATTATCTCCTTTAAGGGCAGCACAGGCTTCCCAGAGGGAAGGTAGGTGAAAGGCAAACTAACACTAAGAATCTCTCTTCCTTCAGTAGTAAGTATGAGCTAAGGTAGATTCACAGAAACCAATGGAATTGCGTGAAGCTTAGTCACTTGTTAAATATTCTAGAGTTTCAATCGCTCTATGCTTGGCAATATTAAATTGAATGTTGTCATGTTCATTGGTCAACAATATTTCAGTCCATTCAGCATGTGCTCGAAGGCTTATTGCTCCGAAGTGCAGTAATCAACATGATGGATAGCGTCTTACTTCAAAAAAAGAGATCTTGTTTCTCCCGATACAGTCTTCTTCCAAATTTATAAGGGGCTGAACAATCAGGAAGTCTATTTTAAACACGCTGTAATAAGAACGTGAAATTTTTATACAATTATCAAGAAAATAAGTCAAAAAGCTTCGGAAAACATCATGACTGGTAACAACTGTCCAAGAGATAAAGAAAGAAGATTTTAAAAATATGTTTTGCTTAACCATCGAATCAAATGATAAAAGATAAACCTGAATACAGATAAAAGTAAATAAATAGTCAGGGCGATCCAGCCAG
This sequence comes from Palaemon carinicauda, assembly GCF_036898095.1. Lineage (NCBI taxonomy): Eukaryota > Metazoa > Arthropoda > Malacostraca > Decapoda > Palaemonidae > Palaemon > Palaemon carinicauda. Next base: position 35,916,076 of record NC_090734.1, on the reverse strand, counting down.
CTAAAGAAAGTCTGTTTTGTCTGGCAGCTACCATTAAAGTGAGCTCTAAGTGATCAGGGAAGGAGGCGGAGCTTCATCACCTATTTACACCTATTCTTAATAGTTAGACTGCTGAGTATTCATGCTTCGATGATACATATCCTATGTAAAGAACCCTTTACCAGGGTCTTGAAAAGTCAAAGTCACACCCGTTCACAGTCCAGACATGTAGCTAGTATATTGCAGCATAGATTTACATGAAAGCAGAGATCAAAATTTTTAGTGCTCTTGTCACAAATCGCAAGATAATCCAGGTCGTAATGTGTGTAATTGACCACCATCAAGGTCTCCCTATTTATACCCAGTTTTCTGACCTACCTCATCCCCAAAGATTTCCAAGCCAAAATATATAGCAAGCTGGCAGGCAAGTTAATAATCACTTGTCTTAATAATACCATCACTTGGAACAAGGCTGTTCATTATTAATATAATATCAGTAAATAATATATATATATATATATATATATATATATATATATATATATATATATATATATATATATATATATATATATATATATATATATATATATATATATATATATTATATATATATATATATATATATATATATATATATATATATATATATATATATATATATATATATATATATATATATTATAATTATTACTATTATTATCATTTTCATTATTATTATTATTATTAGTAGTAGTAGTAGTAGTAGTAGTAGTAGTAGTAGTAGTAGTAGTAGTATTATTACAATTATTATTATTATTATTATTATTATTATTATTATTATTATTATTATTATTATTATTATGAAATTACAAACATTACTAAAAAAAAATAACAGCAGTAATTTGATGCATCATCATAAATCTAAATTGTGGAAAAAAATAATTTTCTGATATCTAAATATATTTTTAAAACAAAGTAATTGGTTTAATAGAACTACTGTATACACTCATTGTTTTCTAATAATGAAAGAACGTTATAACTATGATTATATGGGCACTGGCTGATCTATTTTTAAAAGTGAGATGTACTTTGTGAAATATAAATGACATTAAACAAAAAAAAAAAGATAGGAATCAGTTATTTATTCCATTGTACCATAGAATCATTGAGATTTACAGAGTAGGATATTCTAATGCTATATTCAAACACCAGATGGAATCAGAGTTTGATGAAAGTCTTTGTTAATATTTTATTTCTAGAAACATTTCATTACAATTAGAGTAGATTTAAATTCAAACAACTTCCGAAAGCAATATGCCATCATAATTTATTATATACTTAACGTTATTCATGAAACGTAGATGTATCCTAAATTACTGAAACTTCTTTGCAAAACTATACACTTCCGGTGTAATAATATTTTTTTTCTGTGAATAATGATTTACAGCAACAGCTTTATGTCGTTGATGGATTTCTACCCTCATTTCAGTAATCATAATTGTTATATTTTCATATTATGTATTTGGTTATCTCACTAATGATAGGCTCAGGACATATGCGATTCCCTGGTTATATGATTTTAAAAGTGATATCTTCAGGAAAAGCGTATCATCTATTATACAATAGTTCACCACCATATGTTAATGTATTTTTTTTTTGGGGGGGGGTGGGGGTTGTTTGGGGGTAAGGTGATGTTTCATATCGAACGCCGTTTATTTCAGTTATAAAAAATCAGCACTGGGCCATAAAGAGAAAGCACTCAAGCAACACTTCCGTATACGATCATGCTTTAAAAGCTCCCACAACGACTACTGAGTTTTTACCAGTATGAGAAACTTCCTTGAGGCCATGGAAACAAAGAATATGATGTGAAGTATACCAATGTAACGCATTACTTTTATTTATCTGTACCTACGTATTATAGCAAACTAATCAGTAAATAATTGAATTGATGAATATATATATATATATATATATATATATATATATATATATATATATATATATATATATATATATATATATATATATATATATATATATATATATATATATCTATCTATCTATCTATCTATCTATCTATCTATTTATCTATCTACCTATCTATCTATCAATCTATATATATATATATATATATATATATATATATATATATATATATATATATACGGATTTTGAGCGAAGCGAGAAATCTATTTTTGGGTGAGATGGCCATGTCGTCCTGATGGAAGTTCCTATAGGGTAGCTTCCTAGGGTATATTACAACTACGGCGATATTCCCAGAGAATTTACCTTAAGGTACCAGAATTTTAACTCCTGGAGCGAGTATCCCTCGTGAAAGGGATATCGCGACATATCAGAGGACGTATTCTTGACACGCCACATGGCAATCTGCATCCAGGACAGAGATTTCGTCTCGTAGGAGGGATTGGCAAGAAACGAATTCGGGAAAGAAAAAGGGGAGCCGCTCCCAAGGCTTCCCTATCCTCCGATTCGTATGCGTGCCTGGCGCCAATCCTGGCGCCATCTGTATTCCTTGTAGCGTACACGAGGTGCTACAGATACTGTATGTAGGGAGGGGTCCTACAGCCCTTTCTTAGAAAGGCAAGGGCGGGTCCATCAGGACGACATGGCCATCTCACCCAAAAATAGATTTTTCGCTTCGCTCAAAATCCGTTTTTTGGGCTCAAGCCATGTCGTCCTGATGGAAGTGTACCAGAGCATTACTGTATCTGTGGATTCTCAGAACGTGCCGTACTCCCCGGATGTAATTTTTCCCGGTCGACTAGACCTAGAGACCTAAGATGTTACCGTTATATATCTTTTCAACTAACTATAAACCATGTTAGAGCTTCCTGCCCCCTACAGGGAAGAGTCCTACTAGACTCTGGAAAAGTCTCGAAGAGTACATATACCTATGTATGAATACCAGGCAAGCTAATATAGTGGTCTCGCCCTATATTAAGTAAAGCATAGTTTGTAAAGAACCACTGCGTCAATATGAAATATCGACCAGTTCTCTGCACAATACTTGTATTGGACAAAGGTTTTATATCCGCATAGGAGGAAAACCAATGCAACATAGCTTGCATAAAGGAACAATTCTATTAGAATTATCCCAGATAAGGTACATAGAATAAATGCTCAATTATACCAATAAATTGACACAGGTGAAGGAGACGCAAGGTTCTCAAGAACCAGTTTATTGACAGGCAATAAATAGACAGGTTAACCACAATTATATATATATATATATACATAAGAAGAGGATAACCCAAAACTTTAAGCATAAGTATGATAGTAAACAGAGCTTGTTTGTCTGAAAGAAAAAACATTAAATGCCACTTTTAAGATACCGAGGTATCAAAGTCATAAAAGCCTGTATTACAAATCAATGACATTAGCGTTAGAAATGCTCGGCACACATGTCTGCACTTATGCTAGGTTCACCTTCGGAAATGGAACAGTCTACATGGGCAACACAGTGCCCTCACTTAGTTTGTAGTACAGTATGTAACTACACACTTACCCTGGAATTAATCGTCCCAATTAAGACCACTGTTCCTCGCAGAGTTAAACAGTAGGGTTAACACCGCGACCCACTGCTACCACAGATCTCTTTAGTTCCTCTACTTGCTTCGCATAGTGGCGAAAGAACACTCTGGAAGACTTCCAGCCAGTGTATGAACGGAGATGTTCAAAATCCATACAATTAAAGAAATTTAAGGATGAGGCAACTTTCCTCGGATCGTGACCTGCGGGTGTATTGTCAGGTTCCGCTCTGCGAATAAAATATGTGATTTTCGCTCTGAGTTGATTCAGAGATAAATTTGAGCCTGATGTTTCTCCCCTGAATAGTTGACCACCCTTGAAGTCTGAAGTTCTATGAAGATAGACCTTTAGGCATTCTATTGGACATAGAGATGCATCTTCTTTCAGAGGGCAGATTCTCCAGGGACCCCACCTGTTGGTGGGTAACTCATTCTTGGCGAGAAACGTAGGATCCGGAAACAGGTTCAGTTCTCCCCCATCCAGGAACTGAACACGACCTGCCTCTCTCGAGAGGCTACAATCTCACTAACCCTGGCCCCGGACGCGAGTGCAAAATAGGAAAATAACTTTTTGTGTCAAATCCTTTAACGCACACTCTTCATTGCTCAACAGAGAAGCGAAATGAAGAACTTGTCTAAAGACCATGAAATGGGCTTTGGAGGTGCTGAAGGTCTGAGCCTAGCACAGGCTTTCGGGACTTTATTAAAGATCTCGTTACCTAGGTCGACCTGGAAGGCATATAGAATGGGTCTTGTCAAAGCAGACTTACACGCTGAAATCGTGTTAGCTGCCAATCCTTGACCATGGAGGTGGAGAAGAAAGATAAGCAGAAGTCTGTCAAGATCTCCTGCGGATTCTTCGCCTTGACAAAAGGCCACCCATTTTCTCCAAGATGACTCATATCGCCTTCTAGTAGATTTGCACTTATATTCCTCAAGGAAGTCTATGCTGGCTTTCGAAATCCCGAAACGCTTTCTCACCGCTAGGGAGAGAAAATCATGAGCTGCAGGGTCCGGGTTTTCTGTAATGAAGCGCAGACAGTTGAATTCTAGACTCGCTGGGTCAGAACTGGATCTGGTAGCGGTACAAACTTCAGCTACAGTTCCAATGCCAGGAGGAACCACACGCTGTTCGGCCACTTGTGGGCCACTATTGCCGCTACCCGTTGAAGGATCTCAGTTTGTTGAGGACCCTCAACAGAAGGTTGTGAGGAGGGAACAGATAAATCTTGGACCATCTGTTCCAGTCGAGGGACATCGCGTCCACTGCTTCCGCTAAGGGGTCCTCGTACGGGGCACGTACAGGGGCAACTTCTTGTTGTCTTTCGTCGCAAAGAGGTCTATCTGCAGTTCTGGGACTGATTCAGAATGAAGGAGAATGATCCTGCGTCTAAGGACCATTCCGACTCTATCGGTGTGAACCTGGATAGAGCGTCCGCTGTCACATTGCGGACTCCTTGAAGGTGAACTGCCGACAGGTACCACTTCTTCTTTTCCGCCAATCGGAAGATGGCCAACATCACCTGGTTAAGAGGTGGTGACCTCGATCCTTGTCGATTCAAGTATCTCACAACTACCTCGCTGTCTATCACCAACCTTATGTGGATCGAGTGACGCGGGGAGACTTTCTTTAAGGTAAGGAGCACTGCCCTAGCTTCTGGAAAGTTTTATGTGAAAGGTCTTGAATACCTTGGAACAAGTCCCCTGGACTTTTTTCCGATGAGAGTGACCTCCCCATCCCTCCTTCGAGGCGTCTGAGTGAATCGTCACCGACGGGGGAGGTGGCTGAAGAAGAACCGACTTCTTTAGATGTCTGGCTTGGGACCAAGGCCTGAGAAGAGTACTTAGCCGAAGCGGCTGGTCTTCTCAGATCTCTTCGCACGTTTGATGCATAACTTCTCCAAACTCCGATTGCATCCTTTAGCTGTGCTCTTAGCACTGGGTCTGTCACCGAAGTAAACTGGAGAGAGCGCAGTACCCTCTCCTGCTCGCGTCTTGATATCCTTTCGGAATCTAGAAGTCTCTTGACAGAACCCGCTATCTCCTTCCTTTTCTTCGCCGGGATGGAGAAACGGTGTGATAAAAGGTCCCAGTGGATTCCCAGCCACTGGAACTTTTGAGATGGAGAAAGTCGAGACTTTTTCTGTTGATCTTGAAGCCTAGGTACTCTAGGAACTGGATCACTTGACTGGAAGCTTGCAAGCATTCTGTCTCGGATGCTGCCCACACCAACCAGTCGTCCAGGTAGGCTACTACCTGAATTCCCTTTAGGCGTAATTGTTTGAGAGCTACGCTCGCAAGCTTCGTAAAAATCCTTGGGGCTATGTTTAGCCCGAATGGCATGGCTCCGAAGGCGTATAGTCTTCGTTGTAGCCTGAACCCTAGGTAGGGGGAGAGTCGATGGCTAATTGGAATGTGCCAATAGGCATTTGACAAGTCTATAGAGACGGAATATGCCCTCTTGGGCAGTAAGGTCCTTATGTGTTGCAGTGTTAGCATTTTGAATTTGCAATTCACTATGAACTTGTTGAGTGACGACAAGTCCAAAATGACTCTGAGCTTTTCCGAGTCTTTCTTGGGAACACAAAACAGCCTCCCTTAGAAATTGATGGGCTTCACCCTTCGGATCACCTTTTTTTCTCCAACAGTTTTTGAACGTACTCCTCCATAACGGGGGTGGAGTGTTGGAAAAACCGAAGGCACGGGGGTGGAGTGCTGTACCAGCTCCCGCCCAGTCCATTCTTGAGTAGGCTGTGGGGCCAGGGATCGAAGGTCCACTGATCCCGAAATTTCAGAAGTCTCCCTCCTACCGGTATCACCTCACTTGGACTGCCGTCCTGAGGTCTTGCCTTCCTGACCACGACCACCCCTGAATCCCCTTCCCCTTGAGGGGCGTCTAGACGAGCCTCTGGCTGCTCCTCTAGGCTTTGCTCGAAAGGAAGTAGACTGCCCTTCGAACGCTGGGGTGAATGCCGTGGACTGTGTCGACACGGCCTGGGGTACCCACTGAAAAGTGGTCGGGGTTTGTGCCACGATATGGGGCACTGGGGGCAATGGCAATTGCAGTTGCTGTTGCTGTCTAACAGGCTTGGCTGGCCGAGACGGTAGCCTAGTCCTCATAGTCTTCCTCTTTGGTTGAGGACCCTCATCCGGGGAAGACTTTCTTTTGATAGCCAGGCCCCACTTCTGGAGAAGGTTTCTATTCTCCAAGGCGGCCTTATCAACTACTTCTTTGACCAAGTCGGTAGGGAAAAGGTCTTTTCCCCAAATGTTGGAGGAGATTAGTTTCCTTGGCTCGTGCCTCACCGTAGCCGAGGTAAACACGAACTCCCTACAAGCTCTCCTTGCCTTGACGAAGACATAAAGGTCCTTCGTCACTGTGGCCAGATGAGACTTGGCCACTACCATGAACATTTCATGGACCTTGGGGTCACTTGCCATCGTCTCGAGAGTAGTCTGAAGAGACATTGAGGCAGTCAGTCTTTCTTTTGTATCGAACTCTCTTCGCAAAAGAAAGTCAGACAGCTTAGGGAGGTCCTCGCCGAACTGACGTCCGGCAATATCAGCCTCCAACTTTCCAACTGAGAACGTAAGATGGACGTCCTTCCAGTCTTTTTGGTCCATAGGCAGGGCCAGCGACAAGGGTTTACACTCCTCTAGGGAGGGGCAAGGCTTGCCGGCCTCGACTGCTTTTAGTACAGCCAGAAACCCTTTCTGTTAAAAGGGGAAGGCTCTAGTAGGCGAGGACACAAAGGAAGGGGGCTTCCTATTCAATGCGGCTACCTTTGAGTTAGAGAAGCCCCTCTCTTTCATCGAGGATTAAAGTAGAGCTTGAGCCTTAGCATGGTCCATCACTATGACCTCCTTCGGCTCTGTCTCCTCCTTTGAAGCTGGTTCCTTCCTCAGCCGGACATAACAGTCCGGATATGATGCCTTGCTGGGCCAGAATTCCACCTCCTCCAGGGGAACTGAGCCCAGCTTATCAGAGATGACGATCTTTCCAGTCGTCATCGGCATGTGCTCAGCATACCTCCATGGGTTAGCATCTGAGCACAAGGGAAGGTCTTTCACATTGAGCTTTTTCTGGGGCCCATGTGATTCTGCAAGGCACTGCATTCGCAGTTCCATTGCAGCCGCCTTCTCCTGATTCTCCTTCTGCATTTGTTGGATCATTCCAACAATAGAAGAGAGGGCCTGTTCCAGCTCTACTGGGAGACCGGCCGATGTAGAGGGAATAGGCTCCGGAATCTGAACCAGAGTAGCCGACACCTCGTCGACGTCTACCTCTACAACGTCTGGGGCTTGAACTTCATCCTGGGCTTCTGCCAGGAGGTCTTCCTCCAGACGCTCGTCCACATCAGACATCTTGTCATGTAACTGGATGCCTTGCATCGCGACTGCGACTTCATCATCCACCTGGATCTGAACTTAGGGGATCTCCTCTTGAGGCTGGGGAATCACTGCATCAGCTGATGCCTTAGGGAAAAGATACGCCCTCATCTTCTCACTTGGAAGATAAGGGCCAGAAGTGTTCTTTTGGAAGCCCCTTACCCAGGTACGAAGCTTCTTCCTAGCTATATCCCTTGATTCCTCTGTCCTAGGGGAATCAAATGTCTCAGTAATCAGGTTAGTGCACACAGTACATACCTGAGGGTCCCAATACCGGAGATCATCCTTGGAGACAGCGTATGCTGCGTGTCTCCTACAAAACTCATGTCCGCAGAGGTTCTTGCTGCGGACGTTGCAGAAAGCAATTCCCCACTTCGGAGTGTCCTTCTGTAAAGAGAAGAAATTTCCATGAGTATCAAGTGAACTATGTATCACTGGATATGCATAGTATAGCATAACAATTCAGAAAGGAAAGACACACACTTGTGTTTCCCTCACAACCCATTGCTGCAGCCTTCCAGATAATAAAATCAAATGGTTAATCTCTTCTAGAGTAACCAATGCAAAGTTTCCAGAGGAAATAGGTGGAGCTCACACCTAAGCAATGATTTTAAAAACCTGGATAATAGACAGGAAAGAACTCACTTTCCTATCTGTAGGGCAACAGCAAAGGACTGTGCAATAAAACACAAAAGTGTTAGAACACACAGTGCTGTACCAACACCCTTACCATAGTTTTCTTCTTACTGTATATGTTATACTGAAGAATACTAGTACAGTATAGGGGGATACGTGCCGGCCGGCAAACACCATAACTAGCTTTAAAGTATACTACTTAACAGCTATAAGGCGGCAGCACTCTGGTTCAAACGCATGTGCCGGCCGGCAGCAACTGCCGGCCGGCAACAGCCAATGTCGGCCGGCAATGGCTGCCGGCCGGCAACTACACAAGGTAGTACCCAGCTGCCGGCCACACTCTTGGTGACCGGCAGACAAGGGCTGACATAAGCCGGCCGGCAAAGGTACAAGACCGATGCCAGCCGGCAGCAAAAGAACCAGAGGACTACACCTACCCGGCTGCCGGCCTCATAGGCCGGCAGCCGGGTCGGGTACAGCACTAGAAGAAAAATAGAATGGATGCCGGGATAAGAGTGTACACTACCTCCAAGCCCGGCAATCCGAAAGAGTGCATATAAGGAAGGGGAGAATCTAATTCAGGCTTCCTGACCAATGCCGTCTGGCTCTACAGGCAGGCATGGAAGAGGGACTAAGGGAGGTCCGGGCAGCACTCAAAAATATAAGACCCTTGCCGGCCGGCAGCTCTGCCGGCCGGCAGCTCTGCCGGCCGGCAAGGGGCTGAGTCAATTCCACATCCTAACCTATACTAGGTCCAGATGTAGAACGACGTACAGTACTGTAATGGCTAGGCCATTACGGAGATAGAGGGGGAAGGGACAAGAGGGTCCTACCGACCTTGCTTTAGTGACGGATCACCCGCAGCCAAGAAACTTATCTTAGCCTAAGGGAGATCTAAGGGGGAAGGCCAGCAATACTTGCCAGCTCCCAGAGCACCAAAGCAAGGAAGGTGTTGCTACTCCCAGGGAAAGAAACTTATCTTCCCCCGAGAACAGCAACAAGGACTAGTCTGGTAGATCACAAAAGAAGGAATCATATCCACAGAAACCTTCGGTAGTGACCTAAGGAGGCTAAGCCCCCTTTGTCTGTGTCAGGCCAGCGAGGGAGACTCTGCCCCAAGCCAGACAAACACAGACTCAGACTAAAAAACTCTTTTGTTCTGTCCCTCTTTGAACCATACTACAGGAACAGGAAGGTACAGTAACACCCCAGTATAGTTTTATCGAAAATAAATTCGGAAAAAACCACTTAGGGATAAGCCCAAGGCTTAAACAGAGGGAAAGGGATTGCATACCTTCTCCGAAGAAAAGAAAGCAACCGGGGAGTATGATAAAGTATACTAAGGCTCCATAAGCAACTTAGCCTAGGCACCAAGAGAATCGATTACCTAATTCACCGAAACTCATTCGTATACTATCTTGGAAATATTCCACACAGTCTTAAATGTATAAAACATAGCCTAAAGCTTCAATAAAATTTTTATTACACTCAGAAAAACCAAAATCATGCATGAAGTACTAGGACCAAACGACTAGGCTACAAGGCCTAGCGTAGGCCAGAATGGCAAATACTTCGCCAAAATAATACTAAGCACGAAAGGAAATCCTATGTAATGCTAAATAGCTAAAATTTATTAAAGCAAAACAACCAGGAATGTCGCTCTGACTAACTAAACTTATACCTAGCGAGCGACAGCATCCAGGACGCCTCTGGTAGGCTACGGCTCTTGTATCAAAGATTAATCCTATTAATCACTCAAAATTTACCAAGAGCCTACATTTATACATAAAATACATTATACTCAACTTATCAGAGGCCGACGAAGAAGGAGAAGCCATGAAAAGTAGAATAAATCCAAGATTTGCGAGAAACACAGGAAAAAACACCGAGTTGTTAAGCTACGCAAAAAGGAATACAGATGGCGCCAGGATTGGCGCCAGGATTGGCGCCAGGATTGGCGCCAGGCACGCATACGAATCGGAGGATAGGGAAGCCTTGGGAGCGGCTCCCCTTTATCTTTCCCGAATTCGTTTCTTGCCAACACCTCCTACGAGACGAAATCTCTGTCCAGGATGCAGATTGCCATGTGGCGTGTCAAGAATACGTCCTCTGATATGTCGCGATATCCCTTTCACGAGGGATACTCGCTCCAGGAGTTAGAATTCTGGTACCCTAAGGTAAATTCTCTTGGAATATCGCCGTAGTTGTAATATACCCTAGGAAGCTACCCTATAGGAACTTCCATCAGGACGACATGGCTTGAGCCCAAAAATATATATATATATATATATATATATATATATACACTCTCTATATACACATACATAGATATATATATATGTATATATACATGTATATATATATATATATATATATATATATATATATATATATATATATATATATATATATATATATATATATATATATATATATAACGAAAAAAACCTATTCTATTAAATACTCAAATAATTTCTATTTTCTTTCACTTACATAGAGAATAAAGAAATATCTTCATATGAAATTAATTTTTTTTATTATAATATTCCAGTATGTTCAGATCTTCTTACTGTATTTGATTACGAATTTAATAATTGTTTCTATATGCCAGTAAGAGCTTCATAAAAAAGACAAGGAATCTAATCACTAGAGGATATTCTTACACTATAAGGTTTGTTTTTAGAAGTGTTTCTTTTCATGAATGAAATATCTCTATATCATTCAAGTTTGTCCAAAATTATTTTGTATGTTGAAAATCTTGTTACATGATCAAAAGAAAAATTTATAAGGTTTGTTTTTATAAGTGTTTCTTTTCAT
>NC_090734.1:35897222-35899722 GCF_036898095.1 Palaemon carinicauda | reverse complement strand
ATTAAAGAATACTTTATAAAAGTGTACTGGTAGCCCATTTATCCCAAGGCTTTTCCCTTTTTTAATATTTCTTTTTCCGAACGATTTTGTTAATATTTTTTTTTTATTCTTCCCCTATAACTTTCTATATGAGCTGTTAAAACTCAGTCTACATATCCGAAACGCAATAATTTTTCTTGAATAATTTTTTGAACTGTTCTCTCATACAAATCATAGATTATTTTGGGATTTTTGTTTAGATTACATGATTTCATTTTACCATATTACAAAAAGATCTTGCACCTTCCACTTTTCCAAGTTTATAAGCTAATACTTGTCCACCTTTCAAATGGTCATTCACTTTCACCCTCACCTTTATTCCTTAGAGTATTTCATTAAGAAATATTATTTATTCTTAATTTTAATTGGTTATAAATATCAATATTACGAAGAATTAACGTAAATTATCTAATTTCTTATTTATATTGAAAATTCAGTAAATTTCACAAACCGTATTTTTCCTTGTTCGCCTGTTTTGAGCATCTATTGAAGAAAGTCTTAAGGCAATTGTTTGTAAATTTCTACCTATGAATTTTATTTCCAGTTACGTCTTATTTCTCAGAATAAATTTATAACATAAACTAAAATGATTTGCAATAATGTCAATGTCAGGTATTCCACAATTCATTTTCTAATATCCTTTTCCTATTTCCCAATTCTAAAGATAATTTTATAGCACAGTGATTGATGAACTCAATAGAATTGTCTGAATGTTAGAGATTTTATCTTGGAAATCTTTAACATAAAACATGTCCAGTCTGGAACCATAATTTGCTTTCGAAAAAAAGTATACTCTGTTTGGTGACTCGTAATAAGCCTATTATCTTTCAATTTCACACCATTCTAAGGCTTAAAAGTGATTCTGATAACAGTTTATTTTCTGGTTTCGAACAGTCTCTCATGCTTTTATTGCAATTCTAGTCACCTCCCATAATTACATTGCTTATGTTATTTATAAAGGAATATAAAATGTCACTGCTAAACAAATGGTCTCTCTCTCTCTCTCTCTCTCTCTCTCTCTCTCTCTCTCTCTCTCTCTCTCTCTCTCTCTCTCTCTCTCTCTCTCTCTCTCTCTCTCTCACTCACTCTCTCTCTCTCTCTCTCTCTCTCTCTCTCTCTCTCTCTCTCTCTCTCTCTCTCTCTCTCTCTCTGAAGGATGAAATACAATCAAAATTTGAATTTTAACAATTGACACTTTACATATACCTCTTATTATAAAACCTTTTTTACATCAATTTCTGAATTTAAAAGGTCCACATTGGATTTATTGTTGGTAGGTATAGTATATCTAAAGATCCTTCAATACTTTAAGAGTAATTCATCATAGTCTAACGATAATTTTCGAAATTTTATAAATAATAATATGATACTCCTGAATAAAATCAATATCAAGTTTATGCAAGAGCATAAAATTAATTAAACACCATTTTCTTATTTACATTATTCAACCCATTAACATTAATTGTGGAAAAAGTCAATATTAATGAAATTGATTTTATTCTATTCTATAAAAGAAAGCACTCTTGCCATTACTCAATAATATTTGGATTTCTTAAAATTATTCATAAACATATCATCCGAGGAGTCACTTCCATCTGAAAAATCAATAGTCATGCTCAAAGTCTCACCCTTTTCTGTGTCCAAAGTTTTATCCATTTTCAGTTGAAATCATAGTTCACTGCCATCACCCTTTTGTGTCTGCCAAGTCAAACTTTATTTTCAAATAGTGGCCACAGCCAGAGTTGTATTCAATCACTATTAAATTATTTCAGTTTCCTCTCCTAAAATTCAGTTTTCTCCTCACCAATTTCTTCCTCTATTTGAGTGTTTTGATCCGCGTTAACACTTACATATTTCGCCTCAGACTCTTGGCCATACACCTTTTCTTATAATTATTTACTGAATTAGATTTTCATCCTCTACATTCACCACTGAAATTTTCATTTGACAAGTTCCAGCTTCCTGTGACTTGACAATTCTTTGATTCTAGTAAGATTCTTCAATGTCAGTGTCATCTTCACTAACAGGCCGTTCCTCAATCGGTTCTTATTCACTACATTCTACAACTTGAATGAGCGGGGAGTTTATCACATGTTTTTCTTCACCTCCCTTTTTCAGTATCTTTTTCAATATCTGTATGTCCTACGATTGAAAAATTTATTTTCTTTTTTGATGATTCTTTTCCTTGTCTTCCCTCATCAGGTATGATATCTGGGTATTCTTCTTGACTTAATACATCTCTTTTCACCTCATGATCACAATCCTCGATCAGGTCCCCTTCTGATTCACATCTACGTAGTTGTACATTATAAATAAAGAAAAGAGCATAAACATAGGTTATGATGGAAGATGGAACTTTATCCTTTAACTACATAGTAGCTTACCGGATAGCTGTTAGTATCCCTTTGCAAGGCCCATATGAAAATCTGGTTCTTCTGATACTCTTTACTGTTCTATATTT